>NC_081411.1:438521070-438821070 GCF_030272615.1 Cryptomeria japonica | reverse complement strand
GAAAGGACTTTATGATGAATAGGAGATAAAGATTCATAAGTGGATTTAGAAATTTGAGGGGAGTCATAAAGAGATTTGTTCATCGCCAAGATTTCCTTATGAGGGGAGTGAGAGTTGATAGAAGTAGAAGATGATTTAGTTGAAGTGAGATCATCATCACTACTAAATATAGCATTCACATTGAGAGATGGTCTTTTAGATGCTTTGGTGGGATTAGAAAGATTATATCCAAGTCCAAAATGAATATTCATGCATGTTATGTTCTAAAGGAACTTTAATTCCTTGTTCATTTGTGCCACAACCATTTCCGCTATAGCCACTCTTAGCCAAAACATGAAAACCACGACCATAATGATTAGCCATTTCAGAAAGAAAAGGTGGTTTTTCATAAGACAAAGAATCAAATTCTTCAGAATTAGAGGTGTGAGGAGAAGAAGTTTGAGAAGCAGCAACAAAATTATTGCTCATAGGTTCAGGTAAGATTGATTGATCTCTAGTTTCTTCCTTCTTTTTAACTTTAAGCTCTCTAGGAGGAACCCTATACTGACCTACAAAGGTGGGATTGAAATCAAGAGATCCCCAATCGTCTTCTGCGAGAACCTTCTTAGGATCAAAAGCCTTTTCATGTGTAGATTCGAGTTGAGAAGAATTTTCTTCAAGAACTTTAGGCTCATCCAAAGAATTTTGATTATCAGAGGGTGATGATTCATCCATAGGTATCTTGTTTAACGAGTCATCACTAGAAGAGGAAGGCTTAGAAGAACTCTCTTTGGAAGTAGATGTTTGCAAACAAGCTTGAAAATTAGTATCACCTATCAAGGTATATGTCTTATTATTATAAATAAATTTAACTTGTCTATGCAATGTAGAGGGGACAGCTTGCATACTGTGAATCCAAGGTCTCCCTAATAACAAGTTGTATGTTAGATTTCCCGACATAACATGGATAGGAGTAGGCAAAGTAACAAGTCCCACTGTGATGGGTAAGGTGATAATACCTAATGAAGACTTAGCCACATTATCAAAGCGTCGAATGGGACGAGAGTCAGGCTCAATAAGGGATGTATCCACATTCATCTTATGCAATAGATTAATGCTACACACATTAAGGCCAAAACCATTATCTACTAGTGTTCGTCTTATAGCAGTGTCATTTATGATAACCACAATCATCAAGGGATCATATTGATGTTGAATTTCACTTGTAGGCAACTCATCTTGAGTAAACACAATTTGAGCTTTAGGATTCATCATAGAGTTAACCAAAGACACTATATTACTAGATGTATTAGGTGGAGGAACATTCAAATCTTTCAAGGCATCTTGTAACATTCCATGATGAGCGGAAGAAGTTTGGATCAAATCCCAAAGGGATATCTTATTAGGAGTAGTTTTAAGTTGTTCAATAAGATCATAGTCCTTACTAAGCATTTGTGAAATATGAGGAGCTTGAGGAAGGATAGGTTGGGAAGGAGGAAGTGAAGTTGGGATAACTGGAGGAGGATTAAGTTGCCTATTGTTTCTTGTGTTATAGGTATGAGCAACCGCATGATAACTCTCTCTAGTCAGTCGCTTAGCATACTCATAAGGGCTCTTAGTAGAATAACCTCCTTGCATAGTAATAATAGGTTTCTTAGGAGTGCAAAAAGAATCATTAGCATGACCACCTTGAACCACTAAGATAGGCTTATTTAAAGGTTGAGAATTTTGAGAAGGACAAGCACCTTGGATAGTGAAGAGAGGTTTGTTAGGTGTTTCATTCACATGTATCAAATTGATTGAGGATGGTTTAGATGAATGAACAAAAGTGTTGGAAGAATTATTGATAGTCTTCTCTTGCACTAAAATCTTATCACGGATCAAATCAATTTTAGGAGAGAGACAACGGATAGGCATTGATGTTCTAGTAGGAAGAGTAATACTAGGGAAGGTCATATCATCCTCTATCATCAAAGGATCTACATGGGGAATAAACTCTCTAGGAGAAGGATCAACATTACTCTCTAAAGTCTCACTTTTGAGAGGGAGATCTTTGAAAGAGATGTTAACCATCTTGCCTTGAACTAGGGTTTCCTTATGAGTAGAACCAAGTTGAGGAAAGGGAGAATAATTGAGATTCAAGGAAGGTAAGAAACTATCAAGGGAGTTTTCAATCTTGATTTCATCCCCTTTGGCTAGGGTTCTCTCATGGGATAGAGAATAATCTACACCTTCTTCTAATGGTTCATCCCAAATAGTGAGGTTGTTGAAAGGAATGTTTGAAGAAATGTCAATTTCGGGAGAGGAGATAACATTGTTTATTAATTCCCCATCCTTAGGAGGGAGAGCATCAATAGATGTGTTAAACTCATCCTCTTTATTCAAAATATGTTCAATATGATCTTTAGGGGAGAGAGAATTAAGGAAATTGCTTAGTATTTCATCTTCTTTCTCTAAGGGATGCTTATGGGTAAGACAAACTTTAGGAGAAGGGTAAGCGTTTATCATTAATTCATCATCTCTAGTGGGAATTTTGTTGGAAAAGGAAATGCCATCACTAGGAAATGTAGGGATAATGTCATCTTCTTGCACAAAAGGATCCTCATGAAGGGAGTGTTTTTTAGGAGGAACATGAACATATTTCTCCAAAGCTTCATGCTTAGGAAGGAGATCTTTGAAAGAAGTATTCATAACCTCTTGTTGCACTAACATGCCCCCATTGGAAGTACCAAATTTAGGAGAAAATAAGTCAATGTCCACCAATACCTTTTCACTTAGAGAGGCATCATGTAGGGAAGGTGAAGTAACATTAAGAAAGGTGTTTATGATATCATTCTCTTCCTCTAGGATAGCTAAATAGGAAGGGCACATTTTAGGAGAATTGTCAAGATCACTCTTAAAGTCTTCATCCTTAGAGCATGGGAGAGTCTCAAAGGGATTGGTAGAAACTCTTTTAAGCACTAAAATGTTATTATAGATGGGGGGAGGTTCTTTCAGAGAAGGAAAAATTGAAACAAGGGAAGCTAACCCATTATCACATCTATGAAATGAATGCATCATGACATCAATTTTCCTCTTTCAAATGATAACACATGCAAAATAGAAGGAAATGTTCAATTTTAACCAATGCAAGCACTTAGAATGTAGAATTAGAAAATAAAATTTATGATTCAAATGAGTTCCTAAATCAGATTTGAAATTATTGATCCCAATTAAGCTATCCACAAGTTCAACTTTGAATTGAAAAAATAGGGTTTTAGCAAAAATTTCCTCTAAATTTTTGAATCTTGCAAGAAATTAAAACTTGCAAATACAAATTTGAATTTGAAATAGCATAAACACTCAAATTTGAAAACATAAATCAGAATTAGAGAAGATTGGAATTCACGTCGGGTTCACCAAAATGTGTAGGAGAAAAAGTGACACTAAGCAAACATGCCCTAATCTCACTTTCAACCACACACTTGTGGAATACGAAAGAGCCTAGAGGTATCACACAATTGGCTACTTCTTTTTGTGGAAGAGAGAGCCACGGGCTACCTATTAGGATTTCTATTCCTTTGTTGCAAATGATAGATAGAATGATGCAAGTTCAATCCCTAACCCCAAAGTGCAAGTATGAACTAATAACAAGATTGCAGAATTGAACTTAAACAATGGAAAGCTGTAAACACAAGGACAAGACAAGAATGCAAATGTGTACCCAGAGTTAAAATCTGAGTGAAAATGTTCAGGACGGGGGCGCGGGCGCCACTGTCCTGATTCTGCTCCTGAAACTGCTGTTTTGCAACTTGAAAAGCTGTCAAAAATGCTGAAAATTGTTGTTTGACAGAAGGACCTGGGCACCCAGCGCCCCTGTCCTGGAAAGACCAGGGTGCCCCACGCCCCTATCCTAGTCTTTTGCTCTGAAACTTGGTGTGGAGTGCTATCTCGGCCTGCTTTTCTCAGATCTGCAACTTGCGGCGTCGTCCGAATTCTGAAACCTGCACTTATATCTTAAAAGGGTATGGTGGGCGGCTATATAGGGTTTTGCCTTAGTCAAACCCCCGCTTTGGTGATTTCCACCTCCACGAATAGCCAAGTTGTATTGTAAAAGTAGTGTGTGTGCAGACCTTGTGTGTGTGCAAGATCCTAAAATGCAAGTAAGCAAACTAGAGCAACCTAGAAAGTAAACCCTAATTGCTTGTAAATGATAATGTAAATGCTCTAAATCAAGATGCAAAGTGATCTAAAGCATGAATACAAATGATATAATGAGGCTTATGCAAAGACATGAAAACAACATGAAATCATACCCAACCCCAAGGGAGGGGTACAAGCCAATCTTCAGTCGGTGATCCCTTATTGTTCTTCAATGCCTTCAAAGCCCTAAATGGATGAATGAAATTGATGGATGCTTGATGGATGGATGTTGAATGTTGTTGAAGTCTTCAAAGATCTGGTCTTTCGCTACATAGGAGGTCCCTTGAAACCAAAAATTTGGATCCTTTCAAATGAAGAAAGAGAGCTCTTATATATGAAACCCTAGGTCTTAATTTCAACTTTTGGCCAACCTAGAGATTGAATCTCCCACCAATTTCTTGGGGTTAAGCTTTATTTTATGATTGGATCGCACTCCTAAAATTTAGGGAAAAATGTCCGGGACCGTGTGCACTCCGGGCGCCATGGTCTCGACAACTTTTCACCAAATCTTTAGGGCCATCAGATATGATGATTTTAGAGAGAATCCCAAAGTTACAGGTGATTTCGAGATGTTTTGACCCCCGAAATCAAGCCCCCAAGTTCAAAATAGGACCTAATTAGGGTTTTTGATTAAATGATGTATTGGAGGAATAAAATGAAAAGGGCACACTTTAATGAAAGGGCCCAACTTTATGATATGGGAGATGATAAAATAGGACCTTAGACCTAATTAATTTAATTAATTAAGTGCTAAAGGGGAAATACAATGCAAAATGCAAGATGCGTCAAGGCGGGTGCTAAACTAGGTGTGAAATTGTACCACCCTAGCAAGTGCGTACATTTTATGACGCTACACTTAGCTTGGGACTTAAGAAGAAGTGCACCTCAATATATAGGAGTCATACATGAGATAAACATTGAGTCTAGGATTTCCCATATAATTGATAGAGAGATTGAGGTTGAACAACTTTGCCAATTGGAGAAATCTAGGAATGCTCAAAATGTCTCACATCAAAATCCTCAATAGGGAGTCTAGTATAGCCTTGAATTTACATCTACAGTCTAGGGTTAAGTCATCATCTTGCATAGAACCACCCTCATATAAGAAATTTTAGATGCCCATCACAAGGTCACAGAAAGAAAAAGGAATAATGGACCCGAACAACACATAGTCTGTAAACCCTACTTGGAATTTAGACATGTCAACAGGTCAACACTTAGGTACATAAACAATGTCCACCCTAAATGAATTACAATGACATTTGACAAAGAAAGAAATTGAATCCACACAACAAGACCCACATGTCCTCATGATCCTAGATGCACATATACATAGCGATAGGGATAAGTATCTTTCGTTGTTAATACAAGATGGGGCATAACTACTTGAGGATTTTGATGTCACAAAGATTTTACCACCAGGAAAAGCTTTAGGTCAAGATAGTAGTCAAACACCACCCTTGACACAAATACAAGCAATGACCTCTAGTTTTCCTCAAAACGTACCTATCCAAACAAATGTCAACACAAATGCAAACTTTCAAACAAGTGTGTCATCTTCAGTGATCAATGCTAGCATACCATCACAAATCATACCAATAATATCAAGTGTCTCAACGCCTATTCAAACACAAGCAACAAGTGCAACCCAACCTCCAGTTTCCTATTCTATGGGATCCACATATAGTTATCAAAATGCAAATCTAGGTCTTGCCAATGCAACAAGTACAACTTAACCAAACATGGGTTCACATATCAGCTATTTCATAGTACCTAGTGGAATGCACAACACACAATGTTATAATCTTGGTACCTTCCAACAACCTCCTAGTTATGCAACCACGAATCCTTTTGTGGGACATATACAAACACAAGGTATACCTTTGACAGAAACAGATATTCTGAAACAACAAATATAGAATTTACAACAACAAATGATGCCCATGCAAACTGGTAATGATAAAAAGAGATACACAATGCAAGACTTACATCCTTATCCATTCAATCACACATTATACATGCCACCTTTCCCACAAGATTTTGAAATGCCCAAATTTGATAGATATCGAGGGAAGGGTGATCCTAGAGATCATATCAGAGAATTTTTTATGGCATGTATAGAGGTTGCCTCAAAAGATACTTATCTAATGAGATTATTTCCTAAAAGCTTGGGAGGTCTGGCTTTAGAGTGGTTTTCACATTTACCACCAACCATCACATCATGGAGAGAATTAGCTAAACATATTATTGCAAACTTCTCACACAACATTGACACCCCAGTTACTTTGATGGACTTGTGTGCCGCTAAACAATATGAGAATGAAACATTTGCATCCTTCATACAACAATGGAGGGCTCTCTATAGGAGGTGTAAGACAGTTATCCCAGAAATAGAGCAAGTGGATATGTTCACAGAAAAGTTGATTCCTAAGATTAAATATCCGATACAAATGCAATGTTTAACCACATTCAAACAAATCACGGAAAAGGCTCTCAAATGTGAGAAGGGACTAGTAGAACAAGGTCTTATTAATTATGGCAATACCAACAACAATGACAAATCTAAGTTTTGGTCAAAAAACAAAAATGTGACCAATGATGGTATTGTAGATGCTAGAATGATAAACAGAACTCAACTCATTTTATCTTTGGGAACGAGTATGTCATCTAATCCACATATAGGGAATAACACAACCTCAGCAAATGTAAATTCTAAACAAAAAATGAACACAAGATACCCCAGGGTAAATGCTCCAAGAAGAAATTACACACCTCAAGGAGAACCTATTGTGTTAGCACTCAAAAAGTTAATACAGACAAACATGATCACTTTACTTAAGGTAAGAGTGTATGAACCAGGTCCTTTCAAACCCACATGGTGGAATGATAATGATTTCTATGATTATCATCGGACTAAAGGTCACAAAATGACAAGTTGCTACAAATTGAAAAACTTGGTCCAAGATATGATAGACCAAGGGGACATCTCAATAGATACCGATAAAACCTCAGCAAACACAAATCATATGATTTTTAAGGATCCTTTTGTTAAGAATGACAAGGGGAAAGCTACCACATTAGGTGCCCAAGCCAATACAACTAACTACACAAAGGTCTCATATGACTACACTATTCATGCAATTAGCTCAGGAGAAGTAGCAAATAATGATTCACAAGAAAGACTTGATCAAGATGACCAATATCAAAACACTCACACAGATGATAACCAAATTTGCATGTTATTAGAGGCACCAAAGTATGATGATGATAGAAATATTTGTCTTAGAGACTGGGGGAATGATCAACCATCTCACTCAGGTTGGTTTGAAGATGAACTCATAGAACATATCATGGATCTCAAACATACCCATAAAGACTATGAAGAGGGATTTAACATAAATCTTGATAAAATAGCCTATGATACAAATGATACAATTGTTACGATCACCATAACTCCCAGAGACAGAGACTGTACAGTAGTTACTTGTAGATCAAAGGTAACTTTACAAGGAATACCACAAAATTAACCACCGATAGTCAGAACTTACAATGTTATTGAACAACTTAAGAAAACTCCTACACAGATATCATTATTCAAACTATTGCAAATTTTTCCCACTCATAGAGCTATACTGGACAAAGCACTTCAAGATTCAATAGTAAACATAGATATAGATGAAAATGCCTTCCAATCTATGGAGGTAAATTTGACACAAGGCACACGTATTGCATTCACAGAACAAGATATTCCTAGAGATAGATTGCTTCATAATGACCCTCTACATCCGGCAGCTTACATTCATAAGAGAAGATTCAGAAGAGTACTCATAGATGGGGGAGCCGGTCTCAACATTTGTACTTTAAAGCTGGTCAAAGCACTAGGGTATTCTGAACTTCACATTGATTCTTCCAAGAGGATAAATATCAAGGCTTACGATGATGAAGAACATCCATCTAAAGGCATTGTAACATTACCTATACAAGTAGGACCAATAATGACAGAGGTCGCTTTTCAACTCTTGGACAGAGAGCTAGGATATAACATGTTATTGGGCTGCCCATGGATCCATACCATGCAAGTAGTACCATCCACATCTCATCAGTGTGTCGAATTCCCATAAAATGGTATTGAAATCACCATAAAGGGTGATCCAAATCCATTCCAACATTGCAATTACCTGAAAGATAGTGTGGATAATTAGGTACCTATAAATCAGGCCGCACCTCTCACTACATAGTTGGAAACATTAAAGATCACATAAACAAAAAAGGAAATGCCTACAACATCCTCCTTACAAATAAAATATATGGGTTGTGGAGAGTACTCTATTGCAAATACTTTAAGTGGGAAACAATTGTCTCTTTCTCCTAAGTCCTTTGGGAAACCTCATACTACATTGCAAAAGTGAGACAAAGGAAAATAAATTGTCAGATACACAGACTCATTCTCTTTCATTAGATGGGGTGCTTACAAGAAGAATCCCTAAACGAAGATGTTAACCTTTGGATATATAGAGAAAAAGATCATATGACAATACCCAGGATACACACAAATTAGTATGGCAATGGATTCAAAATACTCCAAAGACATGGATATGATGGTACCACGGGCCTTGGGTTACAAAAACAAGGAAGACTAGAACCTGTTGTTCCTAATGATAATCCGGGGAATCAAGGATTGGGATACAAGAATGTACAACATGTCACATAAGCAAGACAACATACTCTTGATATTCTAAATCGACCAAGCAAACCATTAGATTTCATATCACAAATGAATTTGTCCACACAAGAAATCCCATACTCATCTCAAACAAGTAATCAAGTACGTACATCACCTAGTGCAGATTCAGATGGAGAAGACATGAGACAAATCCTACAAGAACCTATCACTGAGTTACAAAATGATGCAGTTGTTGACACAATAGTACATGCTAATGTGGCAACAGATGCAGGTTTACCACCACCACCCAAATCCCACCCATGGTTATTGTCACTACTTCTACCATGAGAAGCAACTCAGGCTCAACCTAATGAAACAAATGAAGAAAGATTGCTAAGGCTTATACCAGGCTTAAGAAGGGTAACTAATGTCCAAAGAAGACCAGTCAATCTACAATAGAATCAGAGATAGGAATAAGAAGAAATAAGTGATGAAAGCTCATATGATGAAACATATATTGAAAGTGAGATAGATTCTCATGGCTACAAATTCTTATAACTACATGATTCTAGCCCACTAGAAAGTGTAATATTAAGGAATCAAATAAGGCTTATACAGGATGAAGATACACAAAGTTAGTCAAACAATCAAGTCTTCATGTTATCAGTGTCTACTAAAGAAGGTAGTAATGATTTACCCCTAGTGCATTCACACTTGATTGATTGGGGGCAAGAAGGAAAACCAACACTGGATTGGTTTGAAAATGACAAAGCAATTTTAGAATTTCTAGGAGTCAGAGAGGGATTTCCACAAGGTGATCATAAAGAAGGGTTTGTTATAGACCTGAATAGAATGACATACTTTGGAGAAGAAAGTACTTCTACAACAAAAGATAAGGATCAAACTACCCATAATGACAAGAGTGACTTGGGTAATCTTCCTATGGAAAGAGAAAGGTCAGCGTTACTTATAGAGGAAATAGAAGAAGTAAACATAGCAGAAGGGGAGGTTGTACATAACATCCATCTAGCAAAATCACTAAGAAAAGAAGAAAAAGATAGATTTATCCATTTTTTCAAACAAATACCTATCAACTTTGCTTGGTCCTATTTAGGCATGCTAGGCTTCGACTCCGAATTAGTGTTGCATCACTTACCTTTGATATTGGGAGTTAAACCTTACAAGCAAAAATTGAGAAAAATGCATCCAAGTATTGCATTACTGGTTAAAATAGAACTACAAAAGTTGTTGGATATAGGTTTAATTAGACCTATTAACTATGTGGAATGGATATCCAACCTGGTATGTATGACTAAGCCCACATGAGGCATAAGAATATGTACTAATTTTTAGGATCTAAATAAAGCTTGTCCTAAGGATGACTTCCCGCTACCTAATATCGACATGATAGTTGACCTAACAGTTGGAAATGGGATGCTATCCTTAATCGATGGTTTTTAAGGATACAACCAGAATAAAATTGTACCAGAAGATCAACATAAAATGGCTTTTACATGCCCATGGGGAACATACTACTGGAATGTGATGCCATTTGGTCTCAAAAACATTGGAGCAACATACCACAGAGCCATGACAACATTGTTTCATGACATGATCCACAATATAATGGAAGATTACGTGGATGATATATTGGCTAAATCAAAAACAAGAGAAAGTCACCTTGCAGTTATTACACAGACATTTGATTGGTTAGAATAGTATAATGTCAGATTAAACCCGAAGAAGTGTGTGTTTGGCATAACAATAGGTAAACTGTTAGGGTTTATAGTATCAAATAGAGGAATTGAAATAGACCCTGCCAAGGTCAAGGCAATCATTGATATGAAACCTTTGTCGACACTTAAACAACTCAGAGGGTTACAAGGAAGACTGCAATCCATAAGGAGATTCATAGCACAATTGGCAGATAAGTGTCACCCATTCCAACATTTACTTAGGAAAGGAGTTACTTTAAAATGGACAAAACAATGCCAAGAAGCTTTCCAAGCTCTGAAAGATTATCTTTTGAACACACCAATGTTAATATCTCCTACTCTAGGACAACCTCTATTATTATACATATCAGCAACAAACTTAGCTCTAGGAGCTCTATTGGCACATTATGACAAAAATGGAAAAGAAAGAGCCATTTATTATATAAGTAGGACTCTGATCGGCTATGAGCTTAATTATACCCCCATAGAGTGAGCATGCTTAGCATTAATCTTTGCATCCCAAAAGCTCAGACATTACATGTTGAGTCATAAGGTACAACACATTGCACGCTTTGACCCACTCAAGTACCTATTGAGTAGAGAAACATTGACTAGGTGATTGGCTAAGTGGGTTATGATCTTGAGTGACTTTGATATAGAATACATAGATAGAAAAACCATCAAAGGACAAATTAAAAATATCAATTAGCAAAGGCTCCTTTATAGGATAGTCACCTGTTGCTAATAGACTTTCCAGATGAATCTGTGTTTACATTAACTACCTCAGTAATGTGGAAGTTATACTTTGATGGGTCATATACAAGTCATGGATCTAGAGAAGGGATTCTCTTCATTACTCCTCAAGGGGACGTTATACCTAAGTCATTTAGGATCAATTTCCAATGCACCAACAATATGGCTGAATATGAATCTCTCATCATAGGGCTTCGTACAGTTGTACAATGGAAAATACAAGAGTTACAGGTCTATGGTGATTCGCAGTTGATTGTAAACCAGGTCAATGATGATTACAACATGAAGGATGACAAACTCATTCCTTATAAGAAGTTGGTCAAATGTTACAAGGAGCACTTCAGCAAAATTACCTTTGAACAAATCCCAAGAATACAAAACAAGGCAATAGATGCAATGGCAACCATAGGATCTCTTCTCAATATGCCTACTAATGAAACTCAGTTTGAGTTCATCATAGAACAGTTGATGCTACCTGCATATGAGACTCCCCTATCAGAATATGTATGTGCAATCGTGGGTCCAAAATCACCTTGGTATAATGAAATATATACATATTTACATACTCAATACATGTCACCAGATCTGTCCAGGAAGCAAAAGAAGACATTTATTCATTAGGCATCTAGGTACACCATTATAGCTAATACTTTGTATAGAAAGGGTTTCAATGGAACTCTTCTCCGATGCCTAGATGAGAATGAGGCACACCATGCTTGAAGAGAAGTCCATGATGGAATCTGTGGGGCTCAGTAAAGTAGTCTGCCATTATCAAAAAAATTGTTGAGAACAGGTTATTACTAGCCAACCATGGAAAAGGATGCTTATGAGTATGTACAAAAGTGTAAACAATGCCAAATACATGGAGACCTTATTCATGCACTAGCACAAGATCTTCAACCCATCACATCACCATGGCCATTTTCACAATGGGGATTAGATTTAGTGGGTAAAATCAACCCTACTTCTTCCAATGGGCACAAGTTCATCTTGACAGCCACTGAATACTTTACCAAATGGGTTGAGGCAATTCCTCTAACATACATCACTGGAAAGAAGACAGCAAAATTTATGCTCAACTACATTATATGTAGATACGAAGTTCCAATGTGCTTTGTTACAGATAACATGCATCCATTTAAAAACCAAGAAGTGAAAGAATTATGTGACAAAATCCACATACAACAGAGATTTGCCACGCCATACTATCCACAAAGTAATGGACAAGCGGAGGCTAAAAATAAAACAATACTAAAAATTCTTAAGAAAGTAGTCACTGACACAGGGCGGGACTGGCATCTTTAGTTAAATCCTGCTCTTTGGGCTTACAAAATAGGAATACGCACACCTACAACAGCAACACCATATTCCTTGATCTATGGGATAGAAGTGATACTCCCCATTGAAATAGAAATACTGTCTCTAAGAGTTTCCTTACAGAACATCATACCAGAGGAAGACTACAGGGTAGCAAGGTTACAAGAAATTGAAACCCTTGATGAAAAAAGACAAACAACATTTAACCATCTACAAGGATATCAAAACAGACTGAGACGAAGTTATAATAAATGGGTCCGCCCACAAACTTTTCAAGTGGGAGATCTAGTACTTAAAGATAATCAAAGGAACCTAGCAAAATGAGAAAGGATAGGAAAATTCGAACCTAACTGGCTAGGTAATTTCATTATAACAAGGGTCATAGGCAATGGAGCATATAATTTGGCTACCATGGAGGGAGATCCACTCTCTAACCATATGAACAACATGCACCTCAAGAGATATTATACTTAAGGGTTGTATAGTTTAGGTTTTATTTTCCACATTGCATGTCATGTCATTTAAAACACTCCATTACATATAGTTTCTTTTTTAAATGCATCACATTCTCAAAGTTCAGCAATTACATATAGCAGCATCAATAAAACAAGGCAATTGTCCAAGTTTATCATTTGTTTGCATCTAAGGAAACACCAGGGTCATTTCCTTTCTTAGATATTTGGACATGAAATCTTTGAGGTCCTAAGGTCATTCATTATCAACATTACCTTGTAATGACACTTTACTTATGGTTGGGTAGTGATTTCACTATTTGAGACTTGTTAACCCAAAATCTATCAATTTCTATATCTCAAGCATATTAAGAAGATATCTAATTCATTCTAGACACCTAGTTGATCATATGACTAGTGAAAAATCTAAAATTCTACTTCAGCACCACTATAATTATCACACCCAAGTAGGTTTCATTACTTACAAGTCAAGACAAGAAAATATAAAAAGAAAAAAAGCTATGCCAAATATCCACCTCAAGGAAAAAGAGCAATGATATATAACTGAAATATCATGTATACAAAGTATGATAAAAAGCTTGACTATGGGAACATGCAAGTAACTCCATTAGAGGTATGAACGCCTACTAGCAATGGAGCAATATTTGGGAAATTATAGTCTATAACCTCGTCGGAGCTCTCAAGGCTTGTTGGCAGCGAGGCTCTATTTGGGATGCTTTTGAAGTTAGAATAATCCATGTAGCTAGTCATATAGGATGCTAAGGATCTTTAGGGACCACAAGAGAAGGAATTAACTCATCTACACACACATGGGTAAATGAAGATCTAAGTTTCAAGAACCAATGGGGAAGTTTTCTGCATCTCCATTTGTAAATCCTAGTCACTAAGTGTGTTGAGATGAATGTTCCAAGGGACCTTAGGGATCGAGTGACGGCTTATCTATGAGATGTCTTACACCTTCATTTCAATTGGTGTATTAAAAATGCTAAAACAAACATAGTCAACCTTGTTCGAATAGGAAATGCATCTTCATCTTTCATATTGCATTCACATAGGTCATCTCAAAAATTCATTTGTCTCCACATACATTTTGCAGATGATCATGTTTTATAGGTCTGCACACTGGGGGGATAACTAAAAAAAATCCCAAAAAATCATATAAAGTCCTAAAAAAATCCAAAAAACCATACAAAGTCATGAAAAAATCCTAAAAATCAGATAACGTCCTTCGAAAAATTCAAAAACAGTGAAAAACACAAAATTCAAAAACACTGAAAAACACAAAATCCAAAAAATCATATAATGTCCCACAAAATCCAAAAACATTGAAAATCATAAAATACCAAAAACATCCATATAGAGTCCTGAAAAAATCATAAAATACCAAAAACATCCATATAAAGTCCTGAAAAAATCATAAAATCCCAAAAACATTCAAATAAGATCCTGAAAAAATCAATCCAAAAACATTCAAATATCGATCTACATAATCCAAAAACATCGGAAAAAGATCTTGGAAAAGAACTAAAAATTGAAAATCAATCAATCAAAAAACTTGCAATAAAATGTCTTGTGAGAAACAAATACCCTAGCAGATATCCAGCAAACGCTTCGCACAAAGTTAACAAAGGATACAACTATCCAATCAAACATCTGCAATCAACTGACCAAACTATCTTATCAATCATATCATATCCATATCAAAGTGATCATTATCTTATCTTAAACAGGAGAGGATACACTCGAAATCAAACAGGTCAGTCTTAAACGGGGTCCGCAACTTTCTGAGATCAGACATTATCAACTATCACATCAAGCAACTGAGAACGAAGGCACAAGGTTAGTATAGCTGCTGAATTTTGTTCAGGTCAATCTTTATCTTTGATCATTTGGTGACAAATTATGTTCCTATGCTACTCAAGGATATCCACAAGTGACTAGAGGAGCCATGATGGGCATTATATTTTTCTTTGTTTGCTGCTTATCTACTATGTGTTTGTTTCTTCAATAAGATATCTTTACATATTGGTTCCTTATACTCTGATGTTCTAAGCTCCATTATTCAATAATAAGGCTCAATGATGAATATATATTGCGCAATAAAATAAATAATGATATAGGTTCGTGAATCAATCATTCTCATTCTCATCTCATTTGCTTATTGCTAGTTTGTTGATTCTTTTCTCATCATCTCTTTCAAAATCATTTTCTAATTCTCATCTAACATTATTCTTTCATCAATTCATTCTCTCATATTCTGTCTCAATATCATCTTCACATCACCTATCTCTATCTCTAATCAACTAACTATTCTTTCATCTCACATTCTTCTAATTTCATCAAATTCAATCACATATGCATGATTTCAAAAACCAAATTGAAAATCAAAGTCAAGTTCTAAATATATTCAAATTCAAATACTAAATTGAATAAATAAATTCAATTATTTTAATTAAAATCTCATGCAAAGATTAAATTAAAATTCTAAATCTAAATGCAAGCACATGCTAAATTAATTAATTCAATCAATTAATTAATTAAATCATTTATCTCTCCAATCTTTGTTTCCATCTTTCAGTTAGCTTTTTCTAAATTAAGTTCTCTTTGTCATCCTCTTTATTTCCTCCAATCATTCTTTTTCTTCCTTCAATCAACTTTTTCTCAGTCATTTGACACAATTAATCTATTCAATCTATTGAGTTTCACTCCTACAATCACTAGTTCAACTATCAAATTTCATGTGAGCTCACCTGAGTTCCACCTTTTGATCAATATGTTCCACCTTTCAATCAATCTTCTCCAAAAATATATAAATTGAGCATTCAATCTCCATTTTCAATCCTCCTCCATCTTGGACAATTACTCTAAATCATGAACTTTGAATCTTTGTGTCACTTGCAGGTTACCAGCATAATATCTGAGAGCCATCATACCACAGAGAGGAGAAGAGCAATGGAAGCAATACACGATCTTGGGATAGGAAGTTTTGATTTCATTTGATTATTTTAATTCCTATTTGCTTGATTTTGTTATTCCATTGTATTATTTGTTAAATTCTTTGGTTAGAAGGGATTTGTGATTTCCCTTTTGCTTCTAATTGATTACTTGTTTTTAAGATGAATTTTACATGTACACACATGGTTTTACCTAATTTGTGGGGATTTTTTGTTTCTTTAAAGGCAGAGGATGGTCTTAGAGTTGTTTCACCACACCATCAGATCTATCGATTTGATCTCTCTCTCTCTCCTCTAATATTTTTGTAACCTAACCCAGGTGGGGTTAGGCTTTTCTCAAATGGAAACCATCTGAGTTATGCTTAAACTATAAAAGCAATTTTGTAACATTTTGATCGGATCTTCTCCTCTTTTTCTCTTATAGTAATCTATGATTTGTACAACTGTAAAATTGCCTTGCCTTTACATTAATAAATTCATCTTTTTGCCTCTATTTAGTTTTAGCAATTTGTGTAGTGTTACCTCCTTTCTTGAATGTGTTCTTATTTGTTTTTCTTTAGTTGCAGGTGTTTGTGTTGATCCCTCTAGGGAGGTTGATTGTGAACTATCTTAGTTCCTCTCTTCATTTTATAGAATTTTGAACTTCACCCTTCTTTAGGAGACTAATTAGAATAGAATATTTTGCATACTTGGGTAGTTTTATTGATGTTTTATGTAGTTATAGGTGGGGTAGATCTGTTTTAAGTCTAGGTGCAATCCTTATTTCTCTTCTTTCATGCAACCCTTCTCTCTCTCCCTTTTCCCTATCAGAACATAGATTAGTTTTATCAGTGTTGGGTTGGTCCAACACCTGCATCTAATTGGAAAGGAAGTCACCCTTCTTTGGAGATTCAACCTCACAGTAGTGCAAGGTCCCACACTTAAGAGGTTGTTTCCATGTTTCACAAGGTTGGTGATCAGGTCTGATCACCAAAGGTGCAAACTTTTGTGACAACCGTTTGTATAAATAAAAGTAGGGTAAAAGTACAAACCTGTGTGACACTTTTATAAAGGAAAAGTTTAACACAACAATAAATATTCAATTTCGACACCATAAAAGTGGCATTTGTATTTTGAATTTGAAGATGATGTAAACTGATGAAATGTGTAAAATTTGATGAAGTTTGAGTCTATTATTTGAAAAAAAAATGTCAAGGATTGATATGTTTTTCTGCTTTTAAAGTCAAAATTTTTATTGCTAAAAATCAGGGGGTTTAGTTCCCACCAAAAAACAAAATATAAATCAACTTTTTTTTTTCTTGATTTTGATATCCCTAATAGATGACATACATATACAGTGCATAAAAAAGTTTTAATTTTTGATTTATATTTTCTTCGTTATAACATTTTAAAGTCGAACTACCTGAATTTGAGAACTTTTTTCTCCCACCATGTTTTGTTTATTTAATTTTTGATAATCAAAAAAAAAAAAAACCCTTTTGGAGAAGACTCTCTCCTCTAGTGAACCATATTTTTTTCAATTTTTTTTTAGCTGATTCAATTATTTTTTTGTTTTTCAAACCAACCTCTTACTGAACATTAGAATACCTACTTGTAGTATTTAATGAATAATATATATTATATCTAATCAAAAAAATTTAAAAAAATTAATATGAGTAGATTCTTGACTTCGACCTCTATAAAAGGGTATTTTTTGTTTTCTAATAAATTGAATTTACTTATAGAATTTTGTTGTAGAAGCTAGAAGTTTCAGAAATTTGTCAAATTTGGTGATGTGGCTGCCACTTAGAATGCCACTAAGGAGGTTCCAGCTAGAAGGGTTCCAGCGGAATGTTGAAGGTCGACGTGATCGGTCATTTGAGTGACCATGCCTCTTAAACCCCATTTAAATAATGATCTATTTTTTGTTTTTAAATATGAAAATCAAGGAGTACGAATTAATATAATTGATTTTTGAACTAAATCAGTTGTTTTTCAAATAAAAGAAGCATTTTTTATATAAAGCGGCGAAGATTTCCAATTTTTTTGAAGATTTTGGTTGAAGGCTTCTACTTTTCTCAAGTATGTTATATTAAAATAAATGTATTTTTAGATTTTATTAAACCTTATTTTTTGGATGCATAAATTGTTAGAAAAAATTGCATTGAAATGTTATTTACCTTTTATTTTGGGATTCATTCATGTAATTGTTTTTGAAAAACATTTTTTAATTGTTGATCCAATAATGTATTTTTACATGAACTTTTTATTTACATGTATGGATTCATTTATACGTGATCATATATATATATATATATATGATCACGTATTAATATATATATATATATATATATATATATATATATATATATATATATCTGTGTGTGTGTGTGTGTGTGTGTGTGTGTGTGTGTGTGTGTGTGTGTGTGTGTGTGGATTCATTCTTATTTACATGTACATGGATTCATTTTTATTTACAAATAAACTAATGAAGTTTAAAAGACATTCAAAATAGTTGTCATCATTTTTGTTAAGTGAAAGATAAAATATTACAAAGACTGTAGAAATGTTTTTTAGATAGATCAATTTTTTTTAACATGACCAACTAACTAACTACTCTAAAATGAGAAGTTTGAGTGGGAACTTGCACGGGCAACCTGCCCCTTCAATTTCAACGAATCTGTAGGGGAATACTGCAAACGCTGGCAGTCAAGGACTACTGGTGGGTGAAAAGACTAGGAGCAGTTAGGATGACAACATATTTTTTGAAGATGGGGACCCAAAAAAGGTGGGGATTCTAGATGACCCTGGAAAGGAACCTCATCATGTGGGGGGGGGAGTAAACCTTGGGCCTCCCTCTTTGGTATCAAACCTAGTGGTAAGTCGGCATTCCCTCCTGTAAATAATATTTTGAATCCAGCTTCTGGGTGTTTTGCGATTGTTGTCTCTGATCTGGTGATTGATCACAATATCTTTGTTATGTCTTTATCATTAGTTGGTAAATTTATGGGCCCTTGGCCTAATATTGATATTTTTTAGATCTTTCACTAAGAGGAGATGGTGCCTGAAAGGGTAGATTGAAATCATAGCTATGGCTAAAGGGTTTTTCTCATCTACCTTCTCTTGTGAAGAAGACTTGTCTGATGTTATTTGTGGAGTTCATTGGGTTATTGGGAAGAATTTTTTGGCTTTGAAGCATTGGTCCCCTAATCTAGATCTGAATGAAGGTATTTTTGGTTCTACCCTTGTTTGGGTTAGATTGTCTAGTTTTCCCTTGGAGTTCTTGCATGATGATGTATTTAAGGGTTTGGCTAGTTCATTTGGGGAACTTATTTCTGTTGACTTAATGGTGACAGCTAGAAAAGAATGGTTTATGCATGGATCTATGTTTGTGTTAATCAAAATACTGATCTCACATCCTTAGTGGATATCATTTCTAGGTTGGGGAAATGGACCCATCCACTTGAGTTTGAGACTATGACTTTTATCTCTTTTAACTGTAAAAAATCTAGGCATTGGGTTTTAAAATATCCTCTACAAATTAATAAGGTTGTTGCCCCCCCAAACTGAAATTTGGATACAAAAATGGTCTGCATAAGTAGATTTGGAAAGAAAAATGTCAAAGGTGGCCCATAATCAATATGGTAGTATTGAGACGGTCAAGGATATTGGGAACCTGATTCTTCTAGTCTGATTCAATTAGAGAAAGATGGAGATATTGATGTTATCAAGACTACATTGCAAGACCATTAGGAGGAGAGGAATGATATGATAAAAGGTAATAGTGAGGATGGTTCTAGTGAAACATAGTGTTTTAGTAAAGATGGTTGTATGTTTAATCCAATTATTCAACAACTTAAGGAAGGAGAAATTGATGTTGGACTTAATGATGTTGGAGCTACTTTTCTAGTCATAAGAGCATGGAAAAGGAGGATTAGAATGAGGTTGTGAATTGCATGTACTCTCAATCTAAGGAGAATGTGAAGTCTACCTATCTTGCGGAGGAGAGGTCCCCTCTCCCCCATAACTTATTGGAGGAAAAGAAGAGTAAGTATGGTGGTGGGAGTGGTCCATTAAAATCAGGGAAAGAGAATCACTTTCCGACCCAAGAGGCTATGAGGGGTGAAGATCCATTTATCCAAGTTGAGAAAAACAAATATAAGAAATCTGGATAGATTGTTGGGGCTCCACATGTTGGTGTTTCTACAAGGCAGAAACATAAAGATGATGCTGGTACACTGAATACCACTCCTGGTAGAAAATCTACTAAATAGTTGAGAGAGAAAGAATACAGAAGTAACTTGGCGGATGGTAGTCAGACAACTATCTATGAGGTTTGTTCCCCTGGTAAAAAAGTAAAATTTATTTCCTGGAACATACAGGAACTTAATGTGCCCCATAAACAAGATATAGTTCATAACATGATTAGAGATCATAATCCGGATATTTTCCTTATTCAAGAAACTAAAATGATTAGGAAAAATGTGGAAAATATAAAGTTTTTCAAGCATTGTGGGGTTGCTGGTAGTAGCTCAGAAGGTGTTTCATGGGGAACTACTATTTTTTTGGAATTTGAATTACATAAAGGGTGAAATCTTTGATGTTGATTCCAATTTTGTTTCTGATAGATTTCACCATATTAGAGATGGTTTTTCTTGGGTTCTCTCTAATATATATGCTCCCAACTCTAAAGCAACTAGGAATAAGTTTTGGAAGAAACTAGAGGTTCATCGCTCCAAGCACTATAATGAAAACTAGATTACTGTGGGAGATTTTAATACTTCCCTTCACAACTCTAAGAATTTTGGAGGTTCTCATATCCAAATGGATAGTCGGTTGGACTTGATGGTGTTTATTGATGCTAAATCTCTACATGATATTGACCTTCAAGGTGCCTCGTTCACCTAGACCAATAGGAGAGTGGGTGATGATACGATTCAATTTCGTCTTGATTGGGCTCTTATCTCCAATAACTTGTTGGTTAAGTATGTCTTCTCCCTTATGTCTCTCCCTATGGTTGGTTCAAATCATTTCCCCATCTCTTTTTGTTGCAGATGCTATTGATGGTAAGATAAACTGTCCTTTCAAATTTGAAAAAATATGGTTGTCCCAACCCCTGCTGGAAGATTGTATCATGTGATGGTGGAATATACCTATGGTTGGGTCTTCTATGTTTAGAGTTACAAAAAAATCAGATTTGTGAAAGATAATGTTAGAAGATAGAATAAAGAAGTGTTTGGCAAATTTTTACTTCTAAATCTGCTATTCAATGTGAGTTGAAAGACATTCACGATAAAATTCAAGTTGAGCGTTATTCCTTGGGATATTTTAAAAAGGAAAATGATATTTTGAGAATGTATCATGATGTCATAGCTAAGGAAGAGGTCTTTTGGAGACAAATATTTAGGGCCTTATTGTTGTCTGTTGGGAATAAGAACACAAGATTTTTTCATTTAACTACCCTCAAACATAAAGCTGCCAATAGGATCTCTAAGTTAGTGGTGGATGATGGTGTGATGGTGAAAGAGGAGGAAATATGTGGGGAGGCTTCTCATTTTTTTCCTATCCTTCACTTGGCTGAGGCTAATCTAGATGTTGATGCTTAGAATTCTCTTTTGGGAGCCATCCCCTCTATCTTGAAAGAAGAGCATAATAAGTTCCTGACTGCTATTCCTTCTAAAGATGAAATTAAAGTTGTTGTCTTTTCTTTTGATGGTAACAAAGCCCTGGGTCGAGATGGTTTTCCATTGTTTTTCTTTCAATATATTTAGAATATTATTGAGAAGGATGTTTTGGATGGGGTGAAAGAGTTTTTTGGATCTAGATCTTGCTCAAATAACTCAATTCTACCTTTATTGTGTTGATTCCAAAATATGTTGGGATTGATTCTATGAATAACTTCCACCCAATAAGCCTTTGTAATTCATTCTATAAGATTATTTCTAAGGTTCTCACTCTAAGGATTTTGTCCATCTTGTCGAATATCATTTCTCCTCAACAGAATGGATTTATCCCTGGTAGACTGATTCTAGATTTTATCATTACTATGCATGAGAACATCCATTCCTTGGAGGTATCTCATAAAGAGGGATTGCTTATCAAGTTGGATCTTTCTAAAGCTTATGATAGAGTTGATTGGTCTTTTCTTTCACTAATCCTTCATGCGTTTGGATTTTTTGATAGAGTTATTAAGCTCATTTGGCAGTTGGTCTCCACGCCTTTCTTTGCAGCTCCTGTTAATGGATCCCCTTCTTTCTTTTTCAAATCTTCCAGAGTTTTGAGACAGGGGGGTCTGAGTTTTTCCATCCTCTTTACTATTATGGTGGAGGCTCTTTTCAAGTATTTGTTGAAACTGGTTATGGATGACTCTTTCTAGGGTTTGAGATTGTCTTCATCCAGTCTTGTGTGCTCCCACCAACAGTTTGTTGATGAAACTATTTTATTGGGAAGTTCTTCTATCAAGGAAGCTAGAACTTTGAATAATGTTATTGATCTGCATAGAAAAGCATCTGGTCAATTGATAAATTGGAGTAAAAGCTCTCTTTTATTTTTCAATACTCGAGATATTAGACAGAGAAGGATTGCAGATATTATTGGTTGTGTTATTGGTTCTTTTCCTTCCACTTATCTAGGCCTCTTGCTTTGCTTGAAACAACTGGATTTTTTTTGTTATCTTTGATTGGTAGTCAAATAAAAATTGGTTGGCTAGAAAGATTCTTTATTAAGTTAGGCTGGGAAAGTTCAACTATTCAAAATCTCCCTATTTATGCTCTTAGTCTCTTCAAAATCCCTTCCAAATTTGCTGAAGTTATTGAAATAATTTAGAAGCGGTTCCTCTGGTCTAGGGTGGAGGAGAAAAAGTTTATGTCTCTTCTTTCTTGGGAGATTGTTTGTATACCTAAATTTGGAGGAGGCATGGGTATTCGAAGTATCCAATCTTTTAATCAAGCTCTTTTGGCTAAATAGATTTAGAGAATTTTTTAAAACAATCGTGAATGGAACTTGATCTGGCGTAGTAAGTATTTGTTTTTCTCCCCCTCTTTGCATGATTTTTTTAATGTGGGCACTCTCCCTTTTGGTTCTTTTCTTTGGAATAATGTGCTTAAGGCTAGGGAGGTTGCTTTGAAGGGAAGTTTTTGGAAGCAGGGAGATGGCAAGACTATCAGATTCTAGGAAGATTCCTGGCTCCCTTTTGGTCCTCTCTTTGATATCCCAGATTTTTCTCCTTTTATGGATGATTGAAAAGATGCTTTTGGTGTTTTTTTTGTTGATTACTGGAGAGATTCTGGCTGGGTTAGCCTTTCAGAGGATTTTCCTCACTTGTCTGAACTCTAAGGACTCTCTGATTTGGAAGGGGACTTCTTCTAGTCGATTCTCGGTGGCTTCTATTATTTCTTTGTTGTCTCTTGTTCCTTCTCCCCCCCTTGTTGGGAAAAATCTTGGGTGAAGAACCTTATTCCTAAAGTTAACATTTTTTTCTGGCTTATGCTTCAAAATAAAATTCTTACTACTGATAGTTTATGTAAAAGGGTTTATTTTCTCCCCAATAGATGTTTTATTTGCTTGCAAGAGGAGGAATCAGTTTCTCATTTGGTTCCTCACTACTCTTTTTCTTTTGAAAGTTGGAGCTGTGTGTTCCGAAAGTGGAGCCTTAATTGGGTCTTCCCCTAGTAGACTTTGGATTTCTTTAAAAAATGGAGATGCCCCTCTTCTAATTATTCCATCAAGTTGTTGTGCTCCTTTATTTTCCCTAATATTTCTTGGAGGATTTGGAAGGAGATAAATAATCATGTTTTCAAAGATTTCTCTCTCCCCCATAGTGTGGTTGCTGAAAATGATTTGCAGAGATATTTCTAAGAATGTTAATATGGTCTTCAATGCTGGATCTGTTTACTCCTCAAACCTAATCAATGACTTTGATATTGTTGTTTCTAAGGAATGAAGATTGGTTCTTCCTAAATGTCATAGACAGAGACATAAGACTAGAGATAACTATGTGTGGAATTCCCCTCCTTCAGATTGGGTTAAAATTAATTTTGATGGGTTAGCTAAGGGCAATCCTAGGTTGGCTGGGTGTGGGGGAGTGATAAGGGATCACAATGGTAGGTGTATTGCAGAGGTGGCACTCCCCATGGGTACCCAGACCAACCACCTTGTTGACTCCATGGGCACTTTCCAATATTTGCAAATTGCTAAGCAACTTTGATGCAGGAAGGTGTGGATTGAGGGAGACTCAAATAATACTATTCAATGTCTTAAGGAGAAGAGTTCAGCTTCATGGATGATTCAGAATATTATTAATGCCTCCAAGAAAATAATCAATACTTTCAAGGAGTTTTATATTTCTCATAACTATAAAGAAGGTAATTGTGTAGCAGATTATTTCACTAACACTGGGGTTACAATTAACACTACGAAGGTGTGGTTTAATGAAGACACCTTGAATTTTGAGAGTCAATCACTCCTTATGAACAATCAAACACATGAAAGATATGAGGAGATCCCTACTATATTCAATAATGAAAGTTATTAATATTGTCATCATTTTATGGCAAGCATTTGGGTTGGTTGCCTTAAGTTGCTATTATTACTGCCAGACTTCGCATGTTGTATGGGCGCTATTTGATTTTTCTCTTGCAAACCCTATTCTTCTAAAGTTGGTTGTCTCTAAGCTGATTTTTAATACTATGGGGGGTCAATGGCGCTAGGTGGAACCTCCTAATTGGAAGAATAATCCTACTATTTGCAATAGATTACAAAAGGGGGTGTGGTGACTTTTATGGAGAAGTTGCATGGGCACAATCAGAGTGTTACGAGATAATTTGTGAAGGGATGGAAGGATGGTAAGGTGCATCTGTTTGGTATGGTGACTGAGATTAATGAAGAACTTATTGTTGAAGTCATAGGGATGTCTACAAAGGGGATTAAGTTTTATAGAGATAGAAAAACTCTGATGCTGTTGTGAAGAGAATCTGTTGGATACAATTGTTTAATTGTGTGTTGTCTTTGATGTTACACAAATGTCATATCAGTCTACCGAGTTCAGAATGTTCGGCAAAGCAGTCAGACAGAGTCTACCGAGTTCAGACGGTAAGAGAAGCAAGTTAAGTCGGTCTTCGAAGAATATGTGAAGGAAAGTTAGTCTATACCGAGTTCACAGTCTTTACCGAGTTAAGTCGGTCTTCGAAGAATATGAAGGAAAGTCAGTCTTTACCGAGCTCGCAGTACTTACCGAGTTCAGTCGGTTATCGAAGAATCAGCAGTGTTCACCGAGCATCAGTGAAATGTTTATGCAGCCGACCGAAGCAATATTTAATTTATTGAAACTTGTATATGTAGCCGACCTATGTAATATTTATTGTAACTTATAATTGAGCCGACTTGGTAACCTGAATGGTATATATGAGAGATCAAGTTGCGATTTTGAAGTGTAAAAAAAAAAAGGAAGAGTGAAAAGTATGGAGATGTGAAGGAGCAGAAATGTGCGAATTCTGATGAAGGATCAGTGATATCCTTGAGGTGCAGAAAAGATATATGTGATCAGTAAGGATCTATTGGCACAGAACAGAGATCTATATCAGCAAGATAAGTTGTGTTTAATTCAGGTCACTTCATTGTTGCTTTCTAACCATTGTAGCAGTGATACCGAAATCTCTTAACAGAGTTGGTCTAACAACCATTTTGTAAATCCTCTGACAAGTTGACAATTCGGTTGAATTGTTCTTAAGACCTTTCACAAGGCCACTCCTAGCAGGGTGATCAAATCCTCTAACCGGGTCACACCTAACAGTGTGTTTTGTAACCTTTAACAGGGTTGGCTCCTAACAGGGCTCACTTTAGAAGAGTGAAAATCAGTAACTAGTTACATTGGTGGTTTTCCCAAAATTGGGTTTCCATGTTATATCTGGTGTTACTTGTGTTCATGTTATTTGTTTCATGCATATTAATGTTTGATGAACAATGATAAGCTAATTTACCGAGTTACAACAGTTTATATTTAAGACATCTAAGGGACTTGTGGATTTATTTTTGTGGTAACTGATTCACCCCTCCCCTCTCAGTTACTCCATCCATATTTCCAACAGAATCCCCAAGAAGGAGAGGAATGTGAAAGCCCGGTGAAAGCCAATAAAACCTATTTTGAGCCGAAGCTGATTAAATACACATGGCAAGGGATTTTGAAGGTGATTATGGAATTCTTCACTCTGAACAATAGGTTCATTAAAATTTATGTGTATAACTTTGTGTTCCTTAACCAATTTTGTCATAATGAGAAAATGTTGTTCCCATTTTATTTGTTGTCTTCTTTGAATGCAAGTATTGCCGATTTCAAGGAAAACCCCCATGTTAATCCACACCAAGGTTTAATTGCTCTGATTTTTTAGCATTTGAATGCTAGGATTCTAAAACCCGAGTAAGCCATCCCCTATTTTTGTTGAAAATATTGATGGTAGTGAGGAATTAGAGTCGAAAGGATGGCAAATCGATAGTGATGATGGGGATTATGCCCCTCATTTTAGCAAAAAGGCCAAAATTGGGGCAAAGATGGTTGTTACGGGTGTGAGTATGGGTTTCCATGGTGTTGGTGTGGAAGGCTTGAGTAAATGCCCTAAGGGTAAATCTCAAAAAGCCACTTTGAAGGTTTCTGATATCTCTGATGACTAGGATTCCATGGAGAAAACTCAAAATGTTGAGGTGTCATCTCCCTCTCATGGATCGGAGTAGAATTCTCAGGATTCAACAAATTTTTCCCCTCATAATTTTTATCCTAAACAAGAGATACCATTTGATGTGCTTAATGTCACTAAAAACTACTCTTTGGAGGTTTTGTGTCTTTTCAGATGGGTATTATATGAAATAAAAAATATCAATCTTAAGCAGCAGTGTTTATCTTCCAAGATGGAAGTAATGTAGGCTAATGCTAAAGATTTATTGCATAATACTGTGAGAACTCACCCTGTTGATGCTAGTAAAGTGATTATTGAGGGTACTTTGATTGGTATTTTGTGGACTGAAAGTGGAAAACAGGTGATGAAAAATTGTTTGTCCAAGAATATGGAAGCTACTCAACGTGTTAAGGAAAAATATGACAAAAAATTTGTGGATATGGAGGCCAAAATTGCAAAGTGTGAGACTACCCTCAGGGGAAGTATGGAAATTAGTTAGAACATTGTGAAGGCTTCTGCAAACACTATGTCTACCATGGTCAACAAGCTGGAGAAAGCTCACATGGACATGGTTGTTGTGAACATGGATAAGGAGATGGTTGCTGGTGTTGATGATTCAGGTCCTCCAAGAAAGTGCACTCATGCTAGTATGAAGAAGAAATCCATTGAGATACCTCAAGATATTATGGACTTGAAGAATGTCACCAAGAAGATGCACTAGCTTAGTGTTGATGTTGAGAAGAACCTTAAAAATTGGGGTTAATCTTTTTATGTTGCTAATTTTGAAAATTTTGCTAGTCTTTTGTTGTTTTGTGGGTTGAGCGGTCTTTTGTTGTCTCTCAATCCTATTTGGTTGTTTTTTGCTATAATTTTGTTATGATTGGACTCTATTTGATCTATGTTTTGTAATTTGTTGTAAAGGGTTTCGGGTCCCTTCAAAACTTGTTTTTCCCATAATAAAAAATATGACTACCAAAGAAATAAGAATATTATTAAAATAAGTCTTGAAATTGTTACTAACTATTGTACTAATTGAAAAACAATTTGAGTGAGTGAATTTGCAAAATATATTACACTAATAGAAATGAGTATGACACTAAATTGTGACAAATAATTTTATTTCCATACACAACTCAACTTCTTTCTATTTCAAAAATTGGAGTTTAGGTTCAAATGATAAATCGATGATGAGAATGATTACTATATTAGTAATAATTTGAATGGAAACAAGTCTTAAATTTCACTCTCAATAATGTGTTTTAGAAGGAAGCAAAAAATAACTTCAATAATGTATGGATCATTATTTAAAACTATATATTTTATTTAGTTGTCATTACCATATCACCAATGGGAAAAATTATAGTGATCTTGAAATTATATAAATTTGTCCACCTTACTTTTATAGCTCTTTTTTTTCTATTTAAATGCTACTACATATGTGCAATCCATCCTCAACACTTGTATAACAAGCTAACACCTATCTAGCAAGTTTAAGAATGCAAAATTATACTTTTCATAATCAACATTGTGAGCAAATCATAGATCTCTTTTTTAAGAAAAAGGAAAAGTAACTTTAACTTTTGTATATATACTATGTACTAACAAATCTTTTAGATCTAGAACAATAGTTATATTTATATGTGTTTACAAATGAACTCTATATGTATCTAACTCTAATGTATTGTTCAACATTTAAAATAACTTGTGCATGATCTATGATTTTTTTCTTATATATGGTATATATGTGCTTGTGTGTTTAGGTGTTCAATTGAAATTGAATCTGAATATTTTGTGCAATGGGGAATAAGAGGAGTAGATCAAGGTTGTATGATCAAAAAAGGGACAATAAGATGAAAGGTCATACAAAACATAGTCAACAACAATCCATTGATGTTCAAGATGAACCTATTAATGTTCAAGAAATGACAACTTAGGTATGATGTCAGATTGGTATAGTGTCAAGTTCAAAAATTTTCTCTGGTATGAAAAATGGATGAAGATAGTCCTTTCAATTAACTTCCTTCTAAAGATATGGTGCCTGAAAGCATGATAAAAATTGCATTGTAAGAAAATGTGGGATGATTATTTTGAAAATAAGTCTATTATTGGAAGAGCACAATTATTTGCTAAGTTATTTAGCAAAAGAGAAATGACCCCTATTTTGGAGTTGTTGGGTGTTGATAATAAGAAAATCTCAAATGATACATCAGTAAAAGAAACTATAATTGAAAATTTGCAAGCATTGAAATGTATTGGCAGCACAAGCCAAGGTGTTGAATTAAGTGTTGCACGTAGAGCATTGATGACTATGATTTCTAGTAAGAAATCATCTCATAAAAATCAAGTTCATGCAATTTCTCAATTAATCAAGGTATCTAGAAGAATTGTTTAAAGATATATTAGGAAGAGAAATATGTTAGATGAAAACATTGAAAACAATTGGGTAAATATCTATAGGGTTCCTCAAAAAGATGAAATGTTTGAAGGTGTAAAAAGATAGGTCATTGATTATTGGACCAACCACTCTCATGTTTCTTTCAATAGAAGGGACAATATATAGATGATATATGAAGATGGTACAAAAAATTTCAGATCCAAAATATTTTCTAGATACAACAGAAAGTGAATTGTTTGAAGCATTCAAGAAAGAATTTTCAGATGTGAAGATTTGTCAAAGTATGTTTGAGACATTGCATACTTTCTTTGTACGCATAAATAAGGTATGTGAAACTTGTTTTTGTTGAAATCATGTTGAATTTCATCTACACTTGCAATCATATAAAAAAAGTCATGGCAAAAATTAATCCAAATCTAGTCATTCATACAAGTACAAAACAATTTGTGAATCTATTTTATGTGATAAATTAGAAGATTTAGATGAGTTCAAAATACAGTGTATAAAAGGTGCATGAAATGATTGTGGATATTTGAGTAAGTTTTTATTGTAAACTAGGAATATTGATTTTACAATGCAAGTTATGTGGAAGAGATTTGAATATGAGACATACCAAACTAAGTCAAGACCTAAATCCAAAAAATCATGTTGAAAGAGAGTGAATTGCCCTACATTGAGTTTATGACTAGATTTTGTAGTATCATATATCCACATATCCAACATTGTCATGGTGCAAGATGGAAAGCTAAACAATTTTTTGAGTCAAAGAATTGTTTTCCACTCAATTGTATTCTTTCAATTGTAGATTTCTCCGAGAACTATACATTTAGTCCTCATAGAGAAATTCAAAGTCAATATTATTATTTGGAGCAAGTTGCAATATTTCTACAAGTTTTCTATAGACATGCACAATTTCATAAAGATGGTATAGAGAGTACTGAAAATGAACGCATTATCATCAAGGAGCTTCATTTCTATATCAGCGATGATATGTGTCATGATAGGAGCTATGTAGCACATTGTTTTGGAATGATTTTTGAAGATATTAGAGAATGTGGGAATAATTGTTCATAGCATTGGATTTGATTATATGGATGTGTCGATAAGTGTTCTTCTAAAATTGATTTGAAATTTTCTTATTTGTATATGTGGAGGGGAAAAAGGGAGACTGGGTGACTAGGACCTAATCCCACTTTAGCCAACACATTGGGAATAGGAAAGAGCCTAGAGAGATAGATCACTTTGGATACTTCTTGTGAGAAAGAGAGAGCCAAGGATTATCTCTTACGTTTTCTATTCCTCTTGTTGTAAATAAAGATAAGATTTGAAAGATTGATCAACTAGACTACTAGATAAACAATGAAGCATATATGAACTGAAATTGCATACACTTGTAGATCTGAAATTGAGATACTAAAAGAAAAGAAGGGGGAGGAATTTGGATGTGTACTTGGTGTTGAAAAATGAGCCACATTGACCTAGACAAGAGTGCCACGTTGTGGTCCTATCTCTGTAAATAGGGAGTTGTAATTGAGAGACTGCAAACTGAACGTTCTGAGCTTCCACCCTGCCAAATTTCACTTGAAACTAGGAGGACCGAGGCATAGGACTAGGGAATCTAGAAAGGACCAGAGCAGCACCTAGAGAGGACCAAAGTGCCCAGAGAGGACTAGAGTTCCCTAGCATGCCCCTATCCTAGTGATTTTTGCTCAAATTTGATCTTTGGGGCTGTGTCTGTGTGCTTTGTCGAACTTGAAAATTGCAGTGATGATCGGATCCTATACCTGCACCTGTAATTGAAAATAGGGTTTTGGGTGGCTATATAGGGTTTTGCCAAGTAGTCAAACCCCTATTTTGGTGGGTATGTGCAGGATCATGGTGTGCCAAAATCGACCCTTAAGTGACAATGAAATTTCAGAAAATTGGAGTTATGCAACTTGACATGAAAATTTGAATAAGTCGTGAACATTATTTTTAAAATATGTAAGAAGAGAATCTATAGAAAATTGAATTTAGTTTCTAAGATACTAGTTGTTTTTTAAAAAAAAAAATCCTATTTGATGAAAATTTCAAATTTCAATGCAGTGGTACTTAAATTTTAGGAAAAAGATAAGAAGTAGACATATGTTTGACCACCCTAATCACAATAAAATTATAATATTTTTTTATAATATTTATAATATAAGTATTACACTCATGTCTGGATGTGACACACATTTTTTAATAATTTTTTCTAAAGTAAATAATTATTTATGAATTTTTTACTATAGCTTTTTCAGAAATGTAGAAACTCCTACGTCTGACCACCTTAAATTGGTCAAAACCTTATGAAATATATTTTTTTTTTTTTTCCCTATAGTATATGAAGCATAGGATGTGATGCATGGTTCGGATTCAATAAATATTATACTGTTTGAAAGTTATGAGTGTTTTTCAACCAGTCTATCAATCAAGACTATTGTCAGAATTCAATTAGAAAATAAATAATAATTTTTTATTAAATTCAAAATAAGACAAGCCTTATATTGTTGGAAAGTTGAGAAAGTCCTTAAAAAACCCTTTTTGTTTGATCAATTTTGGCTACAAAAAAATTTGTCAGCCACTAGTGTAAAGTCTAGAAAATCAAGGAATACTGAAAAACACAATTTTTTCAGATGACTTTCTAGGCTTGTCACTTCCAAGCCAAATCCCAAAGCATTCCCAAGCCAAATTTTGAAATTTGAAAATTGTACAACAAAAATCGAATATCCAATTTTAATAAGGGGTCATATTGTGTCCTACGACCCCTTCAGACACCATATGACCCCTTATGACACCATATTGGGTCGTTATGGGTTCTATGATGTCCTAAGGGGTCATATTATGTCCTATGACCCCTTAGGACACCATATGACCCCTTAAGACACCATATTGGGTCATTATGGGTCCTATGGTGTCCTAAGGGGTCATATTGTGTCCTTCAACCCCTTAGCACACCATATAACCCATTAACACACCAAATTGTGTTGTTATGGGTCATATTATGTCCTAATGGGTCATATTGTGTCATATGACCCCTTTAAGACATCATATGACCCCTTAGGACATAATATGACCCTTTACGACTCTATAAGGTGTTGTTATGGGTCATATGACCCCTTATGACACCATATGATGTCATTAGGGGTTCTATGGTGTCCTTAGGGGTCATATTATATCCTGCGACCCCTTAGGACATCATATGACCCCCTAAGATAGCATATTGAGTTGTTATGGGTCTTGTGGTGTCTTAAGGGGTCATATTATATCCTATGACCCCCTAGGACACCATATGATCCCTTAAGACACCAAATTGTGTCATTATGGGTCATATTGTGTCCTAAGGGTTCATGGGACATAATATGACCCCTAAGGACAACATACGACCCCTTATGACACCACATTGGGTTGTTATGGGTCCTATGGTGTCCTAAGGGGTCAGATTGTGTCCTACGACCCCTTAGGACACCATATGACCCCTTAAGACACCAAATTATGTCATTATGGGTCATATGGTGTCTTAAAGGGTCATGGGACACCATATGACCCCTAAGGACAACATACAACCCCTTATGACACCATATGGTGTTGTTAGGGGGCATATGGTATTGTAAGGGGTCATATTGTGTCCTACGACCCATTAGGACACCATAAGACCCCTTAAGACACCATATTGGGTCGTGATGGGTCCTATGATATCCTTAGGGGTCATATTATGGCCTATGACCCCTTAGGACACCATATGAACCCTTAAGACATCAAATTGTGTCCTTATGGGTCATATTGTGTCCTATGACCCCTTTAAGAAACCATATGACCCCTTAGGACACAATATGACCCTTTATGACTTTATACAGTCTCGTTATGGGTCATATGATCCTTGTTGACACCATATGGTGTCATTAGGTGTCCTATGGTGTCCTAAGGGGTCATACTGTGTCCTACGACCCCTTAGGACACCATATGACCCCTTAAGACACCATATTTGATTGTTATGGGTCCTATGGTGTTGTAAGGGGTCATATTGTGTCCTACGACCCCTTAGAACACCATCTGACCCCTTTAGACACCAAATTGTGTCATTATGGGTAATATTGTCTTCTAAGGGGTCATGGGACACCATATGACCCCTAAGGACAACATATGACCCCTTATGACACCATATTGGGTCGTTATGGGTGCTATGGTGTCCTAAGGGGTCATATTGTGTCCTACGACCCCAGAGAACACTATATGACCCCTTAAGACACCAAATTATGTCATTATGGGTCCTATGGTGTTCTAAGGGGTCTTGGGACACCATATGACCCCTAAGGACAACATATGACCCCTTATGACACCATATGGTGTCATTAGGGGTCATATGGTGTCCTAAGGGGTCATATTTTGTCCTACGACCCCTTAGGACACCATATAATACCTTATGATACCACATCAGGTTTTTATGGGCCATATGGTGTCCTTAGGGGTCATATGGTGTCCTATGACCCCTTAAGACACCATATTGGGTCATTATGAGTCCTATGGTGTCCTAAGGGGTCATATTGTGTTCTATGATCCCTTAGGACACCATATGACCCCTTAAGACACCAAATTGTGTCATTATGGGTCATATTATGTCCTAATGGGTCATATTGTGTCATATGACCCCTTTAAGACACCATATGACTCCTTAAGACACAATATGACCCTTTACGACTATATACAGTGTCATTATAGGTCATATTACCCCTTATGACACCATATGGTATTGTTAAGGGTCCTATGGTGTACTAAGGGGTTATATTGTGTCCTACGACCCCTTAGGACACCATATGACCCCTTAAGACATCAAATTGTGTCGTTATGGGTTCATATGGTGTCCTAATGGGTCATATTGTGTCTCTCTCCCTCTGTCTCTGTCTCTCTCTCTCTCTAAAATATGAGTAATATAATTGGATGTCTGATTTTTGTCATTGCCATTAATGTGGCAACAGTAAAAAAAGGAGGCAACGGGAAAATTTTTTGGGACCATGAATTTATACACTAAAATTGAATATCCTATTTTATCAGATATCTAATTTTTGTAAATAAAAAAGAGCCTTGTGGGCCATTTTGTGGATTCCAATGGCCCACAGTCTGCATATTCTATTTTTTGTCAGCAATCATAGATTTTTAGATAGGTTGAGATAAATTTGTGGTTTTGAGAAATTCTTAAAGTCAAATCTTACATTGTCAATCATTTAGGAGCATCTTTGTGGATGTAAATGGGGCGTAGTAGTTGTCAGGAGTCTAAACGCAAAATAAAACTTTCAAATGACCAAATTGAAGTGTATAGAGAAAGAGATAAAGAAGGTCATAGGAGGAGAAGACAAGGTATGTTAAATATTGCTAATGTTACTTCAAGTGAAGATGAGATTGAATTTGAAAATGTGTCACAAGTTATTGAATATGAAAATGTAGATTTTGAAAGTGAAAATTTTGAAAATGTTGAAAATGTTGAAAGTGATAATGAAAATGCTCAACATGTGGAAAATTTTGACATAGGAGGTGAACATGTGGAAAATTTTGACATTGGAGGTGAACATGTGGTAAATTTTGACATTGGAGGTGAAAATGTGGAAAACTTTGACATTGAAGGTGGAATTGCTCAACCAAGTGAACAATATGTAAGACTTGATGACTTCAGAATTGAAGACCCTCTCATAAATGAAAGACAAATTCCAAATCCAAGACCTTCAAGAACCCCAAAATGGTTACTTTAAATCAATGAGAACATTATTGTGAATCTTGAAGGTGAGAGGTCAACAAGAACCCTTTTGTTGTGGGCTACACAACTTTTCGACCAAAATTTTAGCAATAAAACATTGACCGAGCAATGCCAACTCTTTGTTAAATTGCTAAAGATGATAAAGATGATACCATTGCTAAAGAAATTGAAGATTCATATGAACAAGAAGATGGAGATAAATTCTATTATTGCCAAAAATCTATTTGATGCTCTCAATTGTATTTGAAAGAATACCAAAGAAAGAGATAAGAGAGTTGCTCGAAGAGTGATTATAAGCTCCTTAGTAAGCCATCAATTAAGGAAGGCTCGTCAAATGAGATAGACTTGTGTTGATTTTAACATAAACCATAAATCTTTGGATAGAGCACTTGCATGAAGAAAAAGACTTGATGATTCATGTCAACAAGATACATGGGCTTTTGGTGGGAGACTTCCATGTGTTGATACAAAGCTAATTGAAAATGTGAAGGAGGAGATTCAACAATTTTGGCACTCTAATTATAGAGTGTCACCCAATGTAAAGGGCATTTTTAAATTAAGAATTGACAACCGAGACCACACACTGCATCCCAAACATTTCTTGGAATCAAGCCAAACAATGTTGTACAAATTTTTTTGTGAAGTACATCCAACTGTGCAAATGTCACAAAGGGCCTTTGAATCTTTGAAGCCATTTTATTGTGTTCCTCTTAAGATTTGTAATACTTGTTGTTCCAAGTACCATGTGGAGTTTTCAATGTACCATGAGCTTTTATGTCATATTCGTTCTAAGATGCTTACTAATGAGATGTTGCAGGATTGTGGTGCAATGCTATTTCTGAGATCATCAAGAGACTTGCAAGATCTATTTTTATGCCCTAGAGATGATGGCTGCTATTTCTATAGAAATGATTGTCTGAATGAGAAGTGCTCATAATGTGGTGGGTTGTCAAAGTTTGTTTCATGTTTTCATGAGGGCAGTGAACACAATTTTGGAAAAATTATGTTGAGAAAAAAAGATATGAGACATTGAAATATACTTTGAAGAGTGGAGGTGAAGGTTCTAGATGTGAATTAGTCTCAAGAGAAGTGAGTATTTCTGATTTTATTTTGGATTTTAAGGAAAATATTTTCTACAAGTATGCAAGGCACACCCATAGGTCTCAGTGGTTGGATCAATAGTTTAGGATGTGTAAGAACTCTTTCCCTATTGGCACTATTGTATCAGTGGTTGATTTTGTAGAGAACTATACATTGCAACCACAAAATGAGGTACAGTCTCAGTACCACAATTCAATCCAAGTTGCTATTTTTGTCCACATTACATATAGACATGCTCCTGATAGTACAAAAGAGGACAAGAAGATAATCACAGAGTATCATTTTTATATGAGTGATGATAGATCACACTCCTCCAAGTATGTGCAACATTCTTTCAAGAATTTTTTTGAGTTCTTGCATGATAAAGATATTACGATTGATCAACATATCATATGGTCAGATAACTATATGGGTCAATTCAAGAATGCCTGTATGTTTTATTGGTTGAGTAGAATGCATGTAGAGAGGCGTATACCTCATATTTGGTGTTGTTTTTAGGCAAGGCATGGGAAGGGGGAGAATGATGGAGCAGATGTATGTTTGAAGATAGCTCTAGTTAAGGATAAATTGAGGATTTCAGGTGCAAATTTCTTTTATCCACATTCTATTGTTGATTGGTATAGTTCAACATTGTCACATGGAGGTACTCTTGATTCAACAGTGATCAAATTCTTTTTGTTGGTTGAGGAGGGCATAGTGGGAGACAGATTGGATTGCCAAACAATTAAAGGTTCTTCAAAGATGCATTCATTTCTCAACTCATATGCAAGTACATGGACCATTTGGACATGAGCATTGGCTTGTTTTTGTCAGAGTTATGTTTAGTGTGATTGGGATCAATGCAAGTCAAGTGAGTGGGTTGATACGTGGGTTCCCCAATATCTAACTCCTTTATCTCAAACAATATCCTTGTCAAATGATGACATGGAAAATTCACTTGAGTATGACCATCTATCAGATCTTGTACAACCAAGACATGTTTTTGCAGTTGTTGCACTGCAAGGGAATGAAGAGAGATCAAAATATAGGTTGGCACGATGTGTACAGGGAAAAAAAAAGCTAACACAACCAGTGACAAATGATGATGGGTTCAGATATCCTACATGTTCAGTTGTTGTTGTGGGAACTTGGTTGTGAACATACATGATTAGAAAGAATGGCATGCCTGCATTTGAAGACTATGAGAGACACAAAACCATTATAATGTATTCACACCTTATTATATCTACAAATATCAATTTGTTGAAGCATCAAGAAAAAAAGAAGACCAAAGAGATATGGACAGTGACTACTGTTGATCATGAAGCAATACAAGATACTCTTAAGCAAAGAGATGACTCTTCAGGCATACTTGAGTAGTAGGTCTTTAATGGTGCCTTATTTTTTTTATCATGCATTTCATTTCAAACAATGATAATTAAACCTTAATGTTCAAGTTTGTTACGTGTATATTAAGGATGTGTTCAAAATGCAGGTCTATTGATGAACATTTTTTGTTGGCAACATCGTTTTTGCATGCACATAGCGGGTACACTCGATATAATTGGAAGGGACATATTTTTTCAACATGACTTATTATCATGCACTTTATGAGCTTTACAATTTTTATTATTAGACAACACTATTTGACAATTTTTGATGATATAATTTTCGCAAAACCTTTATGCTCATGCAGGTCTTTTTTGATGATATACAACAGTATCACATTATGATTTTTGCGTCAACATAGTGGGTTCTATTGATATAATTCAAAGGGACGTATTTTTATGGTATATAATCCCACCTTTTCATTTATTATCATACATTTCCATTGAAGTGATTATCATAAATCCTTTATGTTCATCCATGCATTTTATGTGTAGACTAACAATTCTTAAAAGTACAGGTTCATGCTAGATCATTCACCGTTGACAAGACCCTCTCTTGGTGATGGTACATATTCCTTTGTTCATTAATGAGATTAAATTTTGTGCATAAAAACTAAGTCAAGTGAATGTATTTCTATTTAGAAATGACCATATCTACCATCGTCTTCAACCATGCAGAGAAATGTAGTGAGAAGGGCTTTAATCAACATGCGTGTTTCTTCAAAGTTATGCTTGTATACTTTGCAGAGAAACTAGTAAGTTTCGTAACTATACAATCTTGTAAGTCTTAAAAATGTTTCAAATGATCTATTTATAATTTGACAAAATAATTTGTATTAAGTGTTATAATATTGTTTCTTTTAGCACATTCATTCCACATAAAAAGGTTACTTATGTTGGTCTTCATTTATATGCAGGCATTGTTGTACGTAAGCTTTTCTCTTAGGACATGAGGATGTTTGATAAAGATGAAGTGGGATGTTGTATTTGTATATGGATGTGAATTGATGTAACTTTGTTATGATGATATACAATGTCCTTGAGCAAATTGGCTTAGTTATATTGATGATATACAATGTATTTGTACATGAGTACATTGGTGTAGTTATATTGATAATGAAAATAAATCATGTTTGCATATCCCTTCATGGATGTCACATGAAAGTGTAATGGTAATTATGTGTATACAATACATGGAAATATTGATGATCATTATGTGTCTATAGTGTAATTCTTGTTTATCTATGTTTTTCATTGAATGAGACTCATGATTTTTTTGCCAACTTTGCATAAAATGCCGCCCTAATAAAACCTAAGAGAAAATTTTTAAAATGAGATAAGATTTTGTAGGTACCCCTCTCATGGACCCATAGGTTCAAATGGATCATTAGAACGTGCCATGAATTTTGAGTTAGGGCCCGTCAAAGTTTGACAATTTTTAGCACTTAGGGTGCTCAAGGGATGACGTCGGTAGGGTATGACCCCGAGTGTTCTACCAAGTGGGGGGGAAAATGGGAGCATGCATAGGGTAATAATGCCTAACTGGACATGTCAGAGCCAACAATTCATTATCACGATGAGTAGAACGAGAAATTGGTCTTGCGACAACATTCGATTGAATGAGACTATCAATTTTTTCACCAACCAAAAAAATGTTTCCCTAATAAAACCTAAGGGAAAATTGAAAAAATGAGATAGGATTTTGTAGGGACCCCTCTCATGGACCCATAGGTACAAACGGATTATTTGTAGGTGCCATGGATTCTGAGTTAGGGCCTATCAAAGTTTGACAATTTTTAGCAGTTGGGGTGCTCAAGGGACAACGTCGGTAGGGTATGACCCCGAGTGTTCGACTGAGTGGAAGGATAAAATAGGAGCATGCATAAGGTAATAATTCCTAACTAGACATGTCAGATCCAATGGTTCATTATCAAAATGAGCAGAACGAGAAATTGGCCACGCGACAACATTCAATTGAATGAGACTAACAATTTTTTCGCCAACCGATAAATGTTGCCCTAATAAAACCTAAGAGAAACTTGAAAAACTAAGATAGGATTTTTTAGGGACCCCTCTTGTGTACCTATAGGTTCAAATGAATCATTTGCAAGTGCCACAAATTCTGAGTTAGGGTCCATCAAAGTTTGATAATTTTTAGCACTTAGGGTGTTGAAGGGATGACACCTGTAGGGTATGACCTCGAGCGTTCAACCGAGTCGGTGGGGAAAATAGGAGCATGCATAGGGTAATAATGCCTAGATGGACATGTTGGAGCCAATGGTTCATTATCATGATGAACAGAACGAGAAATTGGCCACGTGACAACATTCGATTGAATGAGACTGGCGATTTTTTTGCCAACCGAAAAAATGCTGCCCTAATAAAACCGTAGGGAAACTTGAAAAAATAAGATAGGCTTTTGTAGGGACCCCTATTTTAGACCTGTAGGTTCAAACAAATTGTTTGCAAGTGCCATGGATTCTGAGTTAGTGCCCACTAAATTTTGACAATTTTTAGCACTTAGGGTGCTCAAGGGATGACATCGATAGGGTATGACCCCGAGGATTCGACTAAGTGGGGGGGAAAAATAGGAGAATGTATAGGGTAATAATTCATAACTAGATATGTTGGAGCTGACGATTTGTTATCACAATGAGAAGAACAAGAAATTGGCCACGTGACAACATTCGATTGAATGAGTGATGATTTTTTTTCCAACCGAAAAAATGCTTCCCTAATAAAACCATAGGGAAACTTGAAAAACCAAGATAGGATTTGGTAGGGACCCCTCTCATGGACCCATAGGTTCAAACGGATCATTCGTAGGTGCCACAGATTCCGAGTTAGGGGCCATCAAAGTTTGATAATTTTTAGCACTTAGGGTGCTCAAGGGACGACGTCGGTAGGGTATGACCTTGAGCATTCGACCAAGTGGGGGGGGGAATAGGAGCATGAATAGGGTAATAATTCCTATCTGGACATGTCAAAGCTGATGGTTCGTTATCATGATGAGCAAAACGAGAAATTGGCCATGTGACAACATTCGATTAAATGAGACTAATGATTTTTTTGCCAACCGAAAAAATGCCGCCCTAATAAAACTGTAGGGAAAATTGAAAAATAAAGATAGAATTTTGTAGGGAGCCCCCTCATGGACCCATAGGTTCAAATGGATCATTTGTAGATGCCATGAATTATGAGTTAGCACCCGTCAAAGTTTGACAATTTTTAGCACTTAGGGTGCTCAAAGGACCATTCATAGGTGTCGGTAGGGTAATGACCCCGAGTGTTCGACTGAGTGGGGCTCCATTATAGGAGAATGCATAGGGTAATAATTCCTAACTAGACATGTCAGAGCCAACAGTTCGTTATCATGATGAGCAGAATGAGAAATTGGCCACGTGACAACATTCTATTGAATGAGACTGATGATTTTTTCACCAACCGAAAAAATGCTATCGTAATAAAACCATAGGGAAAATTGAAAAACCAAGATAGGGTTTCGTAGGGACCCCTCTTGTGGACTCATAGGTTTAAACAGATCATTTGCAGGTGCCACAAATTCTGGGTTAGGGCCCGTAAAAGTTTGACAATTTTTAGCCCTTAGGGTGCTAAAGGGACTGTTTGCAAGTGCCGGTAGGGTATGACCCCGAGCATTTGACCGAGTGGGGGGCCAATATAGGAGCATGCATGGGGTAATATTGAATTGTATCAAGTATTGTTCATTAAATTAATTGTATTGTATTATTAATTAAATGAATTGTATTGTTCATGAATTATATTGTTCATTAAATGAATTGTATTGTATTGTTCATTAAATAACCATTATTAACCATTGTTAATTATTGGAATGAAAATTAAAGATTTCCATGATAACGCCATGCACAAATGAGCAACAATTTATATGATCAAATATCAACTTGTGTATATATGAAAATGTCAAATGATTACAAATATATGTTTATACATAAATATGGCACAAACACCAACTCAAACAAAATGTATGTCTATATATGTGAATGTATGTCCATATACAAAATATACATGCCAAATAGACATGTAAGAATCCTAAAATTATCTATAACATCCTAAGTTGTTGATGGATCATCAAAATCGATCCTCTTTGCAACACTGCTCGACTCTGACGGATCCTGCACAAGAAAAAACAAACCACTATTAATATTAGCTATATTATATAACTCACATTCAAAAAGTTAACATAAAAATGAACTATAATTGAACTATTCTTGTTTACCTCATCTCCACATTTTCTCTTCAGCTTTGTAGGAATCTTGATGTATGTCTTTGGTAGAGGAGGTATGTTTTCAATATTTTCATACACAACCTACATATGTTCACAAACATGACATTGATACAAGTTAGCATATAATTGTCACTGATAATAGCAAATTATATCTACTAAACACAAAAGAAAATAAACACACGTACTCGAGGCATCTCTTCTTCTACTTTATCTTCAGGTATACGGGTGTAGTCAACAAGGACATGAAGCCAAGAATTCTTTGTACATATACACAACAAGTATATGAAACTATCAATCTATGTCTAGATCTATATAATCACTATAAGTTATTTAAACTATTCATTCAATCATATTTGCATTCAATTACCTTTCCCTTGTCTCCAACTGCACTACCAAATTCTAAATCACACTGCCTCACACTCATGCTGCTTGTGCCCTACAAGAGTAAAATAAGATATACATGCAAGTTACTACATAATCTAATTAATACCAATATAAATGATGAGCATTTATGTACAATAAAATACAAATGACTAGGTGCAATAATATATGTATCGTCAAGCTATCAAGGCCAAATGAAATGGCCATCAAGGTGCCCTCCTAAATCTATGTCAACTCCTCCTCGATCATCAAATATTAAATAGACCATGTAAATAAAAATTAGTACTTAATATTATCTAGATTATAAATTTTCATTTAAAATATAGCATGAAATGTGAAAATACAATTCTTACCACTACATCATCAATGTATGATGATGGTGCCTCCTTGTCTCTAGCATGCGAGAACTCCCCAGGGTATCCTCCAGTCTGTGTCATAACATCTAGTGCATTGTGCATCTCATGCACCTCATAATCTGCATTGTCTCCAAGATGATCAATAGGTTGTCCAACTAGACCCAAGCATACGTGCCCACACATGACAAAACTATGGGGCACACAAATGTGTGGAGCTGAGGATGACATGTCAACACCACTAGATGCACCGCTACCATCAAAAGTAGGCTAAGCTACTGACCCAGCCTGAGAAACCAAAAGGCTACTCAAAGAGTGAATAGACGATATGGTATGTGATGCCACCTCACAAATGATATCTGGCTGGTATACTAGAGGTGGGGGATCAACAGGAGGAGGGGGGACATATGGGCCCTAGACTACTCTAACTACCCTAGGTCTATTTTGGGGCATACCTAAACCCACACCCTGGAAAGGTTGGATGTCAAATTAGTTCACATGTTTTCCTAAAACAAACTCAGCATACAATTTTTTTATGAAGTAGAAGGGGACATCAAGATTGTTGTTGGGTGGTTTGTCAAAACCCATCCACCAACGATCCCAAAAGTTTTTTACAATACCATCATTTGTGCACCATTTAATAGAAAGTTTTTTTTTTGGTCTATGGGTTGAACAGTGTGGGGGATTCACAAACAATGAGGTGATATCAACCTTGGATATCTTGAGATCCTTGCTCTCCTTAAAGGACAAGTCATCCGCATATTGTTCCCTCATAGAATATTGCCACAAAAGGGTGACATTGTGCTCCTCAGTCATGGTTTCCATACTCTTTATGATCGACGTGAGAGGATCAAATATTGAGTTTAGGTGAGGGATCCTATGATATACATCTACAATCCCCCTCAATTCTTTCAAATTTTGTGCAAATAAATCTTGATTTGAGGGGGGGTTTGGCAAAGGAGGGTTTGGTTGTTGCGGTTGTGGTTGATCAATGTTTCAACTATTATCCCACATTTTTAACCTAATTGAATGTAAACAATTGAATTTAGTTAACAAATTTAAACAATTTTGTATATGATTTAAAGAAACCTAGTTTCATGAAAAAAACCATATTTTCAATGAAAACCCAAATAAACATTAAAAAGAATACAAAAATTGAATGAAATGATTGAAAACAATAAAAAACTTACCTTTCAATGTATTTTTTAGCAATTTTTGGGCGAAAAAACCAGATATTGGATCCAACCAGATATCGGATTCCCAAAAATCGCGCAGCCCATGGGTGAAAAATAATTCACGAGCTATCACAGTCCAAATATATTGTCTCTGAAAAATCTTAAATTATTTTAAAATAACATTATATAATATATATAATATAATAATGTATTAAGGGGTTAACCCCATAGTGCAATGGCAAGTTGCATCCCACTGTTGATAGTGGGTCATAGGTTCGAATCTCTACCCGAGCGATGCCCCCCATGCCAGTTTCCCCCTATTCATGCCTTGGTGCGTGCTTGGATCGTCATTCTGCCTCCTCCCACTGTGATCAATGCTTCCCCTATGTTTGGTGTTAATGCCCTTGTATGCTCGTTGGTGCCTTCGATGATGTCTTCCAAGTTGTCCAAGACCCTGTGACTATTGGTGCAGTGTGATTCTTCCTCGATGCAACTACCCCTACCATGACCTATGCGAACCTACTGCCAAATGGAGTGATAAGGTGTTCTAGTGGAGGGATAAGTGGTTGATATGGAGTGATAAGGTGGTGTGTGAAGAGATAAGGAGAGGGAGATATAAGGTGTATGGAGAGCTAAGGAGAAGGGAGATATAAGGAGTATTGTGGAGAGATAAGGAGATGGGAGATATAAGGAGTATTGTGGAGAGATAAGGAGACGGGAGTTACAAGGAGTAATATGGATCTGATGGATTGATAAGCTGCATGAGACTTACATTGGATGCATTAATGCCTCAACTTGTTCACCACGGGGATGGGGTCCCCCTTTGTGACCCCACTGGTTCATAGCTCCAATCAAAAGCATCTATATTAGAGGGGCAAGACCCCATATTGTCTTAAAGTTAGTGGTACGCTACTGAGTAGCTGAAATGTAATACCTATTACCAATCAAAAAAATATATTTTAATATATTATATAATATGTATTATAAAATATATATAATATAATATATTATTATATAATATAATATAATATAATATTTTATAATCTAATATTATATTATATATTATGTATTATATAATATATAATATAATATAATAATATATTATATAATATGTAATATATAATATATTATTACATTACATTATATATTATATAATTTATTTTTTAATTTAAAATTACAAATAAAAATTGGATTTTACCATTCCAACGTGTACTGACACCCAGGCCAAGCAAAAAGTCAACACAAATTTTTTGCGTTTTTAGGTGAGTGAAGAAGGGTATTTTTTTTACATCGCCACTTTTAGGCCCCCATGATCCTGCACTAACCCTGGTGATTTCCACCTCAACAAATAACTGATTTGCATAGTAAAATAGTGTGTGTAGGAATCTTGTGTGTGTGCAAGACCCTAAAATGAATGCAAACAATCTAGAGCAACCCTAAAGATTAAACCCTAAATGCTTGTAATTGACAAAGTAAATGCCCTAAATCAATGATGCAAAGTGATCTAAAGCATGAATGTAAATATGCAAATTGATGTAATGAATCTCATGCAAAGATATGAAAACAACATTAAATCATACCCAAACCCTAAGGGAGGGGTACAAGCCAATCGTTAGTTGGTGATCTCCTATTATTCTTCAATGTCTTCAAAGATCCTAATTGATAATGAATACTTGACAAATACTTGATGAACGATTGATGAATGTTGTTGAAGACTCCACATAAGCTCATATTTCACTACATAGAAGACTCCTTGTGCTTGCTCCACAAAAACTTCCTTGTTCTTAGATCTTTTGTTCTTAGTCCCTTCAAATGAATAAAGAGAGCTCTTATGTATGAAACCCTAGATCTTAGTTTCATCTTTAGGCCAACCTAGGATTTGAATTTCCTACCAATTTCTTGGGGTTAAGCATTATAATATCATAGAATTATTCTCCCAAAATTTCAGGAAAAATGTCGAGGACCATGTTGCACTTGCACATGGTCTAACCAACTTTTCACCAAATTTTCAAGGTCCTTAGATATGATGATATTAGAGTGAATCTCAAAGTTACAATTGATTTCAAGATGTTTTGATATGTGAAATCAGGCCTTAAAAGTCAAAATAAGACATAATTAGGGTTTTTTGTATTTAATGATTTATTGGAGGAATAAAATGAAAAGGGGCACAGTTAGGGTAAAGGGATGCACTTTATAATGTGGGGAGTGATGAAATATGACTTTAGATTTAATTAAATTTTTAAAGGGAAATTACAATACAAGATGCAAATACACTAAGGTGGGTGCTAAACTAAGCATAGAATTGTACCACCCTCGAAAGGGTGTAAAATTTATGATGCTGCAATATATATACATACATATATATACATACATATATATATATATACATATGTATGTATATGTACGTATATGTATGTATATATACATATAAATACATATACATATATTCATATTTATATATATATGTGTATATATGTATGTATATGTATATGTATATATATACATACATATACATATATACATATATACATATGTATATATGTATGTATACACATATATGTATATATATATACATACATACATATATATATGTATATATATACATACGTATATGTATGTATGTATATATATACATATATGTGTATACATACATATATATATGCATGTATATATATGTATGTATACACATATATGTATATACATACATACATACATACATACATACATACATACATATATATATGTATATATATACACACATATATACATATATATGTATATGTATATATATATGTATATGTATATATGTATGTATGTATATACATTTATATCTATATATAAACATACATATATACATATATACACGCACATATATATACATATCGTGTAGGGGAAAAAGTGAGACTAAGTATGGAAGTCCTTATCCCACTCTCATACACACTCACGAAATAGGAAAGAGCCTAGGGAGGTGACACACTTTGGGCTACTTCTTGTGTGGAAGCAACAACCAAGGATCACCTCTTAGGTTTTCTATTCCCTTATTGTAAATGATAGAGAGGAATGATTCAAAAAATGCAACCAAACCTACGATACAAGTAATCAAGCAAACCCTAATCTGGAAATGCATATCAAAGGAAAACTGATATACTGTTGAAAAGTATAGATTAGGAGGCAAAATCAAAGGTCCACCTACAACTCAAATTTGAGTAGAAATGTCCAGGACCAAGGCGCCACGCCACTATACTGATTATGTAAGTCTGGATCTAGAACTAACAAAATAGGTTTTGAAGGCTAGAAGACACTGTTATGCCAAATCCTTCTTACAGAGGGTAGGACCAAGGTGCCACACCGCTATCCTAGGTAGGACCAAGGCACAAAACCCCTGTCCTTAGGGTTTTTGATGAAATTTAAACCCAAAAAGTGTCTCTGTGTGCTCTTCTCATCCTGAAACTTCCAGCAACGCTCGGATCCGAACCTATACCTGAAGCTATAAAATAGGGTTTTGGGTGGCTATATAGGGTTTTGCCTTAGTCAAACCTCTATGATGGTGATTTACACCTCCATAAATAGCTGATAATGTATTGAAAATGTGTGTGCAAGATCCTAAAATGAAAGCAAACAATCTAGAGAAACCCTAAAGACTAAACCCTAATTGCTTATAATTGACAAAGTAAATGCTCTAAATCCATGATGAAAAGTGATCTAAAGCATGAATATGAATCAAAATGAAGCTTATTCAAAGACATGAAAATAATATGAAACCATACCCAACCCCAAGAGAGAGGTACAAGCCAATCTTCAATCAGTAATCTCCTATTGTTCTCCTATATCTTCAAAAGCCCTTGATTGATGAAATGATGATTGATGAATTCTTGATGGATGAATGTTGAATGTTGTTGAAGACTTCAAAGATCTACTCTTTCGCTACAAAGAAGGCTCTTTATGCTCCAAAAACTTATTCTTAGATTCTTAGAAGAAGACCCCTTCAAATGAAGAAAGAGAGCTCTTAAGTATGAAACTTTGTCTTAATTTCATGCTTAGGCCAACCTAGGATTTGAATTCCCCACTAATCTTTTGGAGTTAAGAATTATTATATCATAGGATTATGCTCTCAAAATTTTAGGAAAAAAGCCAAGGACCATGTGCATTCCTGCCACAGTCTGACCAACTTTTCACCAAATTTTTGGGCCCGTTAGATATGATTATGTTAGAGCGCATTTCAATGTTACAACTAATTTAGAGATGTTTTGATATGCAAAATCAGTCCTAAAAGGTCAAAATAAGACAAAATTAGGGTTTATGGTTAAATGATTTATTGGAGGAATAAAATGGAAAGGGGTACGCTTAGAGTAAAGGGCCCAGCTTTATAACATGTAAAGTGATGAAACATTACTTTAGATTTAATTAAATGCTTAAAGGGAAAATAGAAATGCAAGATGCAAGACACACTAAGGTGGGCGTTATCTTAAGAGTGAGATTGTACCACCCTAGCAAGGGTGTGAAATTTACGAAACTACATTGAGCCCCCACTTTAGTGATCATATGAAATGACGTGTATATGAAAGCTAAAGAATATAAAAGTATACATCATTTGAAAAAGGATATATCCATAAGTTGTCGGATGAAGCCCCCAGGGGTATCTGCAGTACACAATTAGGAGCCGCACCATAAAAAACCACATGTTAGATCACAAATCACCTAATACTTACTTAAGGAAGGTGATAAAATTTGAGGGTAGCTATATGCCCCCCCTATTTCAGCTTGCTAATTAGTGAGATGAAATAGGGTATCATGTTTACCACAACAAATTGTGATAAAGATTTTTATGAAGCAAGCTCACAACAAGGCTTTATTGTTCATTCAACCATATTATGGAACTAATATGGAGTGGGATAGAAAACTCATGATTCCAATGCCACCGACCATGTGAGAATCATAGCTCCCTAGCTCAAGATATGAGAGATTGAAGTAAAAGTGCAGAAATTAAGGTTTTCACCTTAAAATCATAAAACAAAAAAGTGCATAACTCATAAATATGAAAGTGACACCTTAATTTGTCACTATTTTTGACTTTTCTGCACTATTCACTATAAGGGAGCCCACCTATTAGTCAGAATGTCTTGATGCTGACCTGAGCTACCTATGCGGATGTAGATCTTGTGCCAGTCCATACTCATTGACCGGCCACTCAAAGAGGTGAGTGGACCTTTCATTTCCTTCCTTTTGATTTTTTTTCATGATTTCAGTGATTTCAAGATTGTGATGTCATCGCCGAAACTAGGTTTGTGCCCCTTATTTGGGCACCTTGGGGTCCTAGGGTGCCTTGGTCCTCCTAGGGTACCCTAGTCCTCCTAGGGTGCGTTGGTCCCACCTGGGCTCCCTAGTCCTAGTAGAGAACCCTGGTCCCTATCTGGTGTGACCAATGATGACATGAGATCAAGCGATTGAATGTTGGAATAGATAAAATGAATGCTTTGATTGATTACTGATGATAGAATGTTTTTCTTTTTGCAGATAGTGTTGTACATTTGTGAGCATACTTTTGGGCTCACATTCTGAATCCTTTAGGAGAAGATCCCAGGGCTGACACTGAGGGAGAGGGAGTTGCTGCACATGGTGGGCTTGTGGTATGCGATGACTATGCTAGCCATCAGATTCCATTTTGTGATGCTTATGGCATTGATGGAGAGGTAGAATGTAGACACCTCGACGTTCCTATTGCCTATGGGAGAGATGATGGTCACCCTCAAGGATATATACAACATCTTGCACCTTCCCATTAGGGGGGATATTATGAGATATCGATCCGACCGCACTGAGGAGGATTATAGCAAAGAGAAAGTATATGCTATGGGGAGAGTGATGCTCAGTGAGATGAGGGTCTATATCATGGTCATCTAGCTCCTATACTTGACTGATGAGGTTCCATTACTAAGGTGACTCATGATAACTACCATCACATTGGCTGTGTGCCCTAATGGGAGTGACACACACATGCATGATTTCCTCATGTACACTATCTGAGAGATGGAGAGACATGGGAGAGTATACTCTTGGGGTTGAAGCATGCTTGCACATATCTATCACAACCCTGGGGAGTATGTATTTGGATAGGGATGCAACCTGATGACATGCACATTACCATAGGTGTGGATTTATGAGCATATTACATGTACTAGGTCCACTGGAGTCCCAGAGAAGCCTAGGGTATTTTCTTATCCATCTATCCATGAGTGGTGATTTAGTAATCTCCTGCATTGGATATTGAGCTTAGACAGATTGAAAACAAGAAGAGTCATATGGAGACCCTACCTTAGGATGTACATGTGGGCAAGGATACACATGTAGTTATTATGCATGTAGAGGAATTGTCTACTAGAGGGATGATACAACCACATATTCATCCCCTTCTACTTCGGCTGAGTTTGGTGGCAGTTTTGGTTTAAGCAGTGTGTTCCTATTTATTTTCCTATGTACATCCATCATTCTTGCATGATGTCAAGACCCGGAACCATTCCTGGGCCTAATAGTGATGAGATCAACATCATGGATTTAGATGGGTTAGATCGAGATGTTGTGACAAACTATAGACATGATGTGGACCCTCACACTGATGGTTCATCACATAGTGGGGGAGGGCATATCCTAGAGCCATCTTCCCACTAAACTTCCTTGGAGGGAACCCTGGACAATGGAGACAGATGAGTGATAGATGAGGACCCAATACATCTAAGGAGGGCTTAGATGATGATGTGGGAGAGAAGGAGGAAGGTGGAGATAGATATTATCTTGATACCAAAGAGGGAGATTAGGATAGAGATGATGAGGAGGAGGATGAGGAGGATGAGGAGGAGGACAAGGATGAGGATGAGGAGGAGGATAAGGAGGATGACGAGGAAGATGAATAAGATATGATTCCTCATCACTCCAGAGATGGCACCATAGTAGTAGATCTATCGAGCATCTCATCACAGGTGGAGAAGGACCTTATAAGGGGTCCTAATTCTAGTCCCCATCAGTCCATTCCCACTGTATAGAGACAGTATAAGTGTGGAGAGCCTAGCAAGTCCCAGTCTCAGGTGGTCTCTGTCTATGATCCCTACTAGCGAGAGGGGGATCTAGGTAAGGTTTTTAATTTATGTATCTTTTATTTTATATTTGATGATATAAAATGTTACTAATGAAAATCTCTTTCCTTTTCCCTATAGCTATTGTCCAAGAGTGACGCTCTCTCATTTAGAATGAAGTGACAGACCTCATCATGGTTTCACACATTCCTAGTTCCTCACAGATAGCACATAGATCATAGATGATTTTAGGATGCCATGAGGATCTATTCACCCCCTGTTGAGCATCATATTTAAGAAATGTAAAAAATCCATGGTTTAATAGGGAGTTAAGATGATTTTGAAAAGAGTAATAAAAGGCTAAATATGCCCTTGATAAAATCGATAGATACCCTAAAAATCCCACCGATATTAAAAACCCCTAAGACATTGCCTAAGCTAAAGTTGTCGATAATAGATGTCTATCCTTCACCAAAATGCCTAGTCTGACCGAAATGATTCTGTCAAAGAAGCCTACCAATATCCTATCGATAAAGTGACTTATTGAACAAACCTTTTCCATGATGGATCTCCAAAAGGTTGAAATAAGACATAATTAGGGTTTATGATTAAATGATTTATTGGAGGAATAAAATGGAAAGGGGAACACTTAGGGTAAAGGGCCCAACTTTATAACATGTAAAGTGATGAAACATGACTTTATATTTAATTAAATTAATTAATTAAATGCTTAAAGGGAAATTATAAATGCACTATGCAAGACACACTAAGGCAGGTGCTATCCTAAGTGTGAGATTGTACCACCCTAGCAAGGGTGTACAATTTATGACACTACATACACATATATCCATACATACATATATACATATATATGTTGGCATTCTACACTCTAGTGAGAAATGATGGTGTTGTCATTTATGGCAACCTACTGGCAACCTTTAGGAAATCTTGTGGCATTCATCTGGTAAACCACTGGCTGGCACCGACAGACACTTCACTGGTAGTAGCAACAATGCATACCAACACCCCAACCAACAGGAATAAAATTTTGTTTATTGTATTTAATTGTAAATATATTTTTGTAATGCTGACATGGCATATTGTAATAGACTCATATATGTATGATCTTGTAAATCATTTTGTGATAGGATATAGGAGATGAGATAGGAATGAGTGAATAAAGGAAGATATAAGCGAATGCATAGGACAAATTTTGTATAAGGTTTATGGTTATAGTATGAGCTTAAATCTGTACTAAACCTAACATAGTTGATGCTAATTTGAAGCAATACATTGTATTGGATTTTCATAATCCATTTTTTAAGTCAGTGAGACTTCTATTTTGTAGATTGAGCAGTGAGCTCTAAGTAGTTGGCCTTCCTGCATGTGCAGGCCTCCATTGTAAGTAATATTTATTCATTGGCCAGTGAGTGAATATTGTGGGTCACAAATCCCACTGAGGTTTTTCCCACACCAGGTTTCCTCATTAAACATCTTGTGTTATGGTATGTTTTCTATGTTGTCTTTATTGTTCCTATTTATTGCATTAATTCTTATTTACTGGTACACTATTTTGGAATGCAAAATACTTAATAAGGTTAAATATTTTGTTAACTAGTTAGATAATGATTCACTCCCCCCTCTCAGTATCTTTGGGACTATCATTAATCCTAACAATTGGTATCAGAGCTTGGTCCTCTATTTTCAAAAGCCTAACAGCTTGAGGAAGATTCTAACACTGGTACAGATGGAGAACTTAAGAAAGAAATTGGAAGGAGCTCTTGTAGACTATGATTCAGAGAAGTTGAAGAATATCAAACTTGAAGATGATCTGAAGACTACACAGGAATTCATTCAAGGACTTCAGGAGAATCTTACTATTGCTATAAATAAAAGAAAAGAACTTCATGAGAAGATTCAGAATGATAATGATGAAAAGGAAACTCTTAATGAGCTTGTAAACAAGATGAGATAAGAAAAAATGACTATGAGGAATGAAATACAAGATATGACTATGAGATTTTGTAAAGACATTGAAGATAGAAAGAAAAATGAAGATGACTTGACTAGGAGACTCAATGATGCTGAAAATGAAAATCTAAGACTCAGTTATGAAAATGATATGTTAAAAACAGATCTGATTTACATGCAACATGATAAAACTGAACTTATGAGACAAATGGGAATTCTAGAAAATGAGTTGGCTACTGGAAATCAACATAAAGAGAAATTCAAGAAAAGTTCAGAAGAACTTGATGATATGCTGAAAAGTCAGAAACCTAATGGAGACACTAATGGACTTGGATTTGAAGTTGGTGATAGTTCTGGTACTGCAAACAATCATGATCATAGTAAACCGGTAAGACAACCTAATGCTTACAAATTTAATGGGAAATGCTTTACCTATAACAAGTATGGTTATAGAGAAAATCAACGTAGATCTAGAAATAATCAGAACATTAATGAACCCACTGGTCAATGTTCCAAATGCAACAAAGTTGGTCATAATTCTGAAAACTGCAAAATGAATGTAAGATGTTATGTTTGTGGAAGATTTGGGCACTTATCTAATCAATGCAGAACACAAACTGACATAGGATATGGAAAGGCTATTCAGAAGAATAATGTGACTTGTTACGCTTGTAACAAAATTGAACACGTTGCAAAATTTTGTAGAAGCAAGATTTCATCGACAAATAACAAAGGACCCAGTTTGAAAGGCAAAGAGAAGGTTGATGAGGTAAAGCAAGAATTTTCAAAACAATGGATTAGAAAGATAGATCAAAATGTTGATGAGACTATTTCTTCACCGGTAGAACAAAGTATTACTCCACTGGTAAGAAATTATCCATCCAACTGTGAAGTAACCCTTTGGGGGTATTGTAGCAAGTTGAACATCATGCAGATTACCCTCGGTAGATGATGAGAAGATAGATTTATTCTTTACCAGAAGATGTGTTAAGTTTTCACTTAATCAGCGAGCATTTATTGCGGTTGTTGAAAGAAATTTCATTATAAATCATCGGTTTTCCTTCATTTTTGAATCACCGAGCATTCAAACTACTAGAAAGCATGAAATTTGAGTGAAGGCATTCAAGGCAAAGAAGTGAAGTGATTTCTTTCAAGCACTCAAACATTATCAAGTAGCTTAAGGTATTTTTCAAATGGCTTCCTCTTCTGCTCCCGAATTTATTGTAAACCCTACTATTGTGAAAAGTGTAAAATGCCCTAGGCCCGTTTTCAAAATTATTCCTGAGATAGCTAAGCAAGATGATTCCATAGGCTCATTTTCAAAAATTCCTAAAGGTGTAGCTTATGCTGAAGACCCTAGAATTTATATTCACTACAATATTGAAGAATTAGGTTCTATGGAAGTGTTAAAGATGTTTAAAACCATAATTTGTGATGAAAATGGTAATGTCAAACTCGAGCACAAGGTTATTGAGACTTTAGGTTTTGTAGAAATCTCAAACATCCATGAATTTCTAGAGGAAGATGTAATAATTGTTCTAAGTAGGGCACATGGAGAATTTCTTTTGTTAGATTCAGTCTGCAAATTCACCGGACAAGCAATTAGGGTACTGACAGGTTTACCCTCAACCGGTAGTAGACTAGACAAAACAAAGAAGATACCTAACAACACAATCATGACCTTAACCGGAGCAACATCTGATAGCAGATCTCTAAGAGTGAATGACATCAAGGATATCAATGTGAGATCCATAAGTATGATTTTATGTTACAAGACTACACATGCAAACCAACTTATTTCAGTTTCTAGTCTTTGTATTAAAAGTGCTTATGATATGGTAAATGATAATGCAAAAATAGATGTGTGTGAATGGATGAAGGGTGAACTAGCTGATAATTTGAAAAGGATAAAAGGTGACAAGAAAGGGACATTTCATTTTGGTAATCTTTTGGTATGCCTTATGTTGTATTTCTCAAAACAAATTCTTGGTATTGGACAAAAATATTTTGGATATGACATACTGGTAGGCAAAAAATTGCAAGAAGCTTTCACCGGCATGGTTACTGCTAGGGAAAACAATATAACTGAATCTTTCAAATCTTTCCAAGCCAAAATGAAAACCAGAGAGAGACTACCACAAAGTATAGTAGATAAATAAGATAAGGAAATTTGTTTTGTGATTAAGAAAGATGAAATATGGAAGGAAGCAGTTCTTCCTAGAACTGTAGGAGTAACTGAAATGCGGTATGAGGCTGATGTGAATATTATTGAGACTTATGTTAAAGCCCTATTAGAAGCACCTAGAGAACCAACGGAAGAAGTTTTTGGCAGTGTAGAAACAATTGAGAGCGGTGTACAAATAATGAAACAAGGAAGAGAAGAGAAAAGTATATAAGAGATGCATCAAAACAAGTAAAGGAAATAAAAGAAAATGTTATGAACATTACTAGAATTAAGGAAAGTGAACTTGAAGGATTGAAACCACAGGCACATATCTCACTAGTTGGCACATCATCTGACAGTGAAATACCTACTGAATTTAAGAGAGTTGATAGGAAGAGAAAGCCTTCACCAATACTCTCTCCTCCACCCAAGAAAACAAGAACTCTAAGAAAGAAGAAATAAGTGGTAAGACAACCGGCAAAGAAGTTAACACCCAAGAAGAAATAGAAATAGGTGATACTACCTTTGGATAATTTACTGAATGAAATCACTGATGACGGTAACTTGGCAAATGTGAGCAAGTTGTATAACACATTCACTGATTCTAAAAAGGAAAGTGTTGAAAACTGTATTAATCTACATCTGAATATCTACAAGAAAGTGCTAATTGAAGTTGTAGATGAATTACCAAATGATCGATATAGAAGGATAGATGCAAAGAGGAGTGCAGTAATGGAGTTAGACAAGAAACTTAAGGCTGAAAAACTTCTAGCTATACATCTAGTTAACTCGAAAGAGGAGATTGATGAATTAATTTGTGAAGCTAACATATCAATTTTTTCTAGTGGTCACTAACAAGTGAGGTTAATGGTTGGTAGAGTAAATGAAATTACAGAGGAAACAATTGATAAATGGGATATCTTTTTTATAGAAAAGGAAAAATAGGAAGAATTAAACCGACCTAAGAAAACATTCAAAGTATATCAAAAGGACAAGGACAAAGGGAAAGGTAAAGTTGGTGGAATACCAAACATCAAAATAACTGACAACTTACCACCACCCTTGGATACTACATCGGTACATACTGATGATACACCGGTTACTAAAAATGTGGACATAACACATGATGACACTAACCCTAAATCAGAAATTCTATTTACCATGAATGTTGATACTTAGGAAGTGGGCATTGTTGTTGACAAGGACAACACAGAGGTACAGAATGATATTGTTGTCAGTAAAAACATTGTTGAGCAACCGACAAAAAATGTAGAGGTTGAAATACAAACAAAGCAAATAGAGCAACCTTTGGACAGTGGAATAAATACTGGTAGTATAGATGCTGTCATTGAGAAACCGACAGAGATAGAGATACCGACAATTGATAACATAGAGAAATCAATAGAGAAACTGACAGAGAGGAACATGTACATGTTGAGATAGTAAAACCGGTAATCACTGAGAAACCCAAACCACTACAGGTTGAAACACAAACTCAGACTGATCCACCGAGGTTAATACAAGAAAATTGGTAACAAATGTTGGAAGCACTGAAATAATAAAGGCAATTGGTTAGACATCCGAATTCGGACCTACTAATGTGACAGAGGTACTTCTGGACTCAATTAAGAAGATAAATAATTGTAATGCATTGGCATACAAGGCAATTGATGATACAATACCTATTCTTAAGATGATTGCACCAAAATGAGTAGATCATGTAAAGGATTCTTTAGGTCAGTTAGACACATTATCTAAATTTATTGTTGGAAATGTAATAACAGTAGATAAGGTAAATGAGGATACATTCAAAGAGAAAATGGAAAAAGAAAAGGAAAAATTATTTGAGGAGACAATAAAGAAGTGCACTGAACATATTAAAACACTTTTACCGACACTGAATACAACAATTTTGGAGTATACGAAACTATACAGAGAAAGCCACATCTATTGACCCAGGACATTGAAAAAGAAATAAGCAGAGTACAAAAGGAAATTCATGATATAGCTAATAACATTATTGGTTCATCTAAACCTATATCAGTTATTGAGCAAGAAATAGCAAGATTTGAGGAAAAGATGGATAAATTTGAGAAGGAAAAAGAAAGGATCAAGGCAAATGCCAAAGAGCTGAAGTATAAACTTAGTCCTAAACTGGATAACCTTATCCCTCTGATAAATGAGATCTCTAATACATTAATTCAAGGAGAAAGATCACCAGAGGAGCATATGCATCATGTTACTAGCACAATCTAATGAACTGAGGCAACCATGAATGATAGCAATAGATTCATGCAGAGTTTAAATTTGGTTTTGGCTGATATATTTTAGATTGTAACCAGCAGGTTACAAACATTAAGGTGAAATTTTGCACTTGTTTGACAATTTTTGATAACCTTTGTCATTGATGTCAAAGGGGGTAGTGGACAGAGAAAAATGGCTATTCAGAGGAGATCATCTACTTAGGGGGAGCACATATTTTTCGTAAATTTTTGGACTTCACTTTTTTAATTTTTCTCATGAGTGTTGTCATCAATGCCAAAGGGGAAGATTGTTGGAATTCTACACTCTAGTGAGAAATGATGGTGTTGTCATTGATGGCAACCTACTGGCAACCTTTAGGAAATCTTGTGGCATTCATCTGGTAAACCAGTGGCAGGTAGCGGTAGTGGTAGACACTTCACCGGTAGCGGCAACAATGCATACCGGCACCCCAGCCAATAGGAATAAACTTTTGTTTATTATATTTAATTGTAAATATCTTTTTATAAAGCTGACATGTCATATTGTAATAGACTCATATATGTATGAGATCTTGTAAATCATTTTGTGATAGGATATAGGAGATGAGATAGGAATGAGGGAGTAATAAGGAAGATATATGCAAATGCATAGGATAGATTTTGTATAAGGTTTATGGTTATAGTATGAGCTTAAACCGGTATTGAACCTGGCATAGTTGATACTGATTTGAAGTACTACATTGTATTGGATTTTCATAATCCATTTTGTAAGTCAGTGAGACTTCTATTTTGTAGATTGAGCAGTGAGCTCTAGGTAGTTGGCCTTCCTGCATGTGCAGGCCCCTCATTGTAAGTAATATTTATTCATTGGTCAGTGAGTGAATATTGTGGATCACAAATCCCACCGAGGTTTTTCCCACACCAGATTTCCTCCTTAAACATCTTGTGTTATGGTGTGTTTTCTATGCTATCTTTATTGTTCTTGTTTACTGCATTAATTCTTATTTACCGATACACTATTTTGGAATGCAAAATACTTAATAAGGTTAAATATTTTGTTAACCGATTAGATACTGATTCAACCCCCCTCTCAGTATCTTTGGGACTATCATTAATCCTAACAATATATACATATATATATACATAAAATATACATATACATATACATATACATATACATATACATATATACATATATATATATATGATAATATGATGAAACGATAAGGATCTGATCAACTATTGAGAGGAGGGGTGAATTAGTAGATAGAAAAAAATCTAAATTTTCACCAAACTTAATCCCAACTCATTAAAAACTTGCTAAAATTAACCAGTTTAGTTACTGTTATCAAAAATTGTAACTGCACTGTCAAACTTTACCAGTTGACTAAAATATCAAAGATACAATGTAATAAGATACAATTTCTAATCCTCCACAGGGGTCTGCTATTTGGAACTTTATGATCTCATGTAGGGAAGTGGTCTCTAATTTTCTCTCTTGGTAGGTCCATTTCGGGAAGGATATTCTTTTTGGGAAAGAATCCTGGAATGGCTTTCCCCCTCTTTCGCAGCATGATTCTCTTGCTTCTATTTCAGTTGTTCTTTCTCAATCATGGGGAGTTAGATTGGTTGATTATGTAGATAGTGTTGATCTATTTTCTCACAAGGTCTCATGGAAGAATCCCTCTACTCTGCCATTGTCCTTGCAGGAAATTCAAAATTTTAAATCTATTTTGCAAGACCTAGTGGCTTTCCTTTCTAACATAAAAGATTAACTTATTTGGTGCCCTTCTAAATCAGGAAACTACTCTATTTAAGAAGGATATTTTTCTATTCAACAAACGGCCAATCAAAATTCTCCTCATCATGCCTTTTTGTTTTGTTGGAATAATTTGGTATTACTTAAAGCTGGTGTTTTTTCCTGGCTCATGCTGCAAAATAGAATTTTGACTAGTGATTGTTTAGTCAAATTTAATATTGCAGCCTCCTTTTCTTGTGTCTTATGTGGTAAAACTCTTGAAGATGTCAATCATCTTTTTCTTCATTGTGAGTTTGCGATTAGTTGTTGTCATTTTGTCCTCCAAATGTTATCTCTTTTATTCCCTTTACCTTTATCTTTATGGGACATGTTTTAGTCTTGGCCAATTTTGTATTCATCTTCTCTATTTGCTTGTTTGTGGTTTATAATTCCATCTTCAATCATATGGTCCATTTGGTGGGAAAGAAACAAGCGCATTTTTAGATGTGACTCATCGAATTTATCAGTTGTTCTTGGGATTTTGGAAAGAAGTATTATTGAGAAACTTAATGCTCATGTTCGGAAATATTTTAATATGAATTTAGAGTTCTCTTCTTGGGACAATTTTGTGATCTCTTCTTGGAAAAGTATCATTATTCCTGTATCACCCGCCTTTCCAAGGATTCGAAAAACACCTATAGATAGAAATTCCATAAAATGGCATCCTCCTAATGCCCCATTTTGTAAATTGAATTTTGATGTACCCTCCTATGGAAATCTTGGTGATTTAGGAATAGGGATAGTTTTCCGTGATTATTTGGGTTCTTTATTAGCATTAAAAGCTATGCCGATTTCTCCTAGCACAAATAATATGGCCAAGGCTTGTGCTCTTTTAGAAGGTCTTATTATGGCTAAGGATTTGAATTTGAAATACCTTCATATTGAAGGTGATTCAACTATTGTCATTAATGCTTGCAAGGCAAGAAAAGTTAATAATTGGCATTTCTAGTATATTCTTGAAAAAATATGGACTCTTCTTGATACATTTGAACACCTCATCATCTCACATGTTTATCGTGAAGGTAATGCATTGACTGATTGCCTCACTAATATGGGTTGTGACAAAACTGTTATTGATTCCTCTCAATTAGGGGGTGATTTGATGAGCTTCCCAAACCTATTAAGTATAGCCTATAGAGAGTTGAGTATTTAATATTTCTTATTATATGATTGCTCATTTATATGAGTTGATATTATATTCTCTTGGTGAGGTATTTATTTTCATAATTCCATTTGGTTTTGATTTGAGGTACTTTTCTTAACTTGATCATCACTTGGCATTCATTAATGATGAGTTGGTTGTTATTGATGTTGTTCGTGTGTTTGGTACTCTCTTCTGGTGCAAAATCTAAAGATTTTTATTTTCACATTGGGAATCTGTCCTTCATATGCCATTTAAAGTTTGGCATAGCGTTGTTTTCATGATTATCTCTATACGCTGCTTCTTTTGGTTTGTCATATTTTTTGTGATATATCTCCTCTTTCTTTTCATTTACGACATAGAAATTTTGGACTTCATTTCTCTCTAGCATTTCCGCATTCACCTCTTCTCCTTTGGCATTTGTCTATACTAGCGGACCGCAGATCTCATGTCATTGTTGTCAGTCATGTTTTTGAACCTTGTGTTTCTTGTAAATTCTCTGCGTTCTATAGTACATATATATTTTGGTTGCAGATGTTTTTTGGTGCAGGGGCATGTCAATTTTGGCTGCAAGAGTTCTTTGTTGCAGGGTCTTCAAGCTATCCTAGGAACTTATTTTTTAAATAAGCTTGCATGCTCCTATTCTATAAAATGAGCTTGCATGCTCCTATTTGTAAATGAGCCTGCATGCTCCTTTGTTGACCTCTATTTTGTAACTAGCTTCGGCTAGAGGATTGTTCACTACTTCTCTTCTATAGTCATGCTGATGAGTAATGACTAGAGTTTTTCTTGCTGGTTCTTTTCTCTAGGAGCTCAGTTTGAACTATTTTTTAAAGATATTGTAAAAATTATATATTATTAATAAAATATATCAAGTGGCATTGCCACCTTGCCAAAAAAAAAAAAAAAGATTTGTAACTCACATACCATTTAACCAAAGCATTAAACCACTTTACTATCATTAATAATAGCTCATTTCAGATTACTTTCGATCATCTAATCATATCTAAGTCTATTTACGAGTTAATCATATCAACCATATCAAAAGATAACCATAAAATCATTCACCACTTGAAACAATGATTTTTCATGTGGAAACCCAAATGGGAAAAAAACACGTGGGGATGAATACCCACAAGTATACTAAACTCTTCTGAAGTTCGCCCTGTTAGGATCCAAGCCTTGTTAGAAGCTTATACAATAATGTCCTATTAAGAACAGATCTAGTTAGGCACCACCCAGTTAAGGGATTGAATACAATACCCTGTCAGGAGTAACCTCGGTAGAGGATTTTAAATCCAAGTTAATGGATCACTTGGTTAGAGGATTTAAACAACACCAAGCCTGTTAAAGCCTACCTTGTTAGGGGATTTGACTGTTGTAATAGTTAAAGAACAACATGGTCTTTGTTTATCTGGTAATAGCACTATCTTGTTTAGTTATATCCTTTTCTTCTCCTATCTACCTTTAAAACATTCAATAGACACTCCTTCTGGTTTGACAACAATCACACTACCACACTTAACCAAAATTGCCAACATAATTACAAAACAGATCATTGGCCTTATAAGAAAATAGAATAGGTTGATAACACATCACAAAACCTACAACTCTCATTGAGATACAAACATATTGGTTCAAACATGATTGTCAGATTACATAGCAATCAACTACGGATTGTCCTAGACAACTTCGACTGCTCCTAGATCACCGCTCATCAAATCTTGTAACTCATCTCACAGTTATCACTTAATGCTATGCAATTGTTCATTACCAAGATAAATAGTTATCTTCACACACTAAAAACAATTTGAAACTCATCATGTGCATCATGCATACATGGCATCTTCGTCTCTGATCACCATTCGATCATAGATCAACATAACCAATTCACCAAGCTCCATCGGTTAGGGTTTTGTTTATCAATTGGTTAGGGTTATCGGTTGATCACTTTGCTTTAAATACCAATACACTACTACCAGTTGTGAAACAACTCCATTACTTGTTACTATTGACATCAATGACAACACTATACTTCATTAATGCAATCTTCATGCAATGCCAACAATATATACATATATATACATATATATATATATATACATATGTATATATATATATATATATATATATATATATATATATATATATATATATATATATATATATATATATATATATATATATATATATGTATACATATGTGTGTGTGTATGTATGTATATATATATATATATATATATATATATATATATATTATAGGTGTATATATATATTAAATACATACATGTGTTTTAAATTTCAATCTGATTTGATTTTAACACCAAGTATATATTTGTAACTATTCATGTTAGGACAATTTAAGTTTGTAAAATATTTTAACTAGCTATCCTTACAACTTTGAGAGTGGACATGGAAAAGGAGACCATGATGGAGTAGGAGCATTTGTGAAGCGTACACTTCACCAACATGAACTTGTAGGTACATTCTCTTCATTTACTTTAATTTAATAATTTGTATATCAACCAATTTAAATGTATATGGGAAAGTCCACTTTTCTAAAGTGAGCTCTTGTGTAGAGGTAACACCATATTAAGTTCAAATGAAATTGTTGAATGGTGCAAAAGTCATTTTGCTAGTCGTGATACAACATACAACAAGTGTTATTTTTGAGAAGTTAAAGGTATTTATTCTTGTGTTCAAATTATTTTAAAATTCAACATGGCATAAATGAAAAGTGAATCAAATTAATTTTGTTTAATTGTGAGTTTGACATGTACATTTATTTTAAAACTATTTATTGAACTAGAAATGCAAATGTGTGTTTCTAAATTCATAAATTTGTAACAGATATTGATCAACCAAATCCTTATAATTATGAAATAATTAATGGTATTATAAATCTACATCAAGTCATGACTACGAGACATAGATTTCCTTATGTTATTATTGTAAGAGAAAAATCATGCTTTGGTGTTGATTGCATTGATAACAACACAAATACTCAATGTGAGAACATTAGAGATGGATATGTGGTGTAGGAGCACCTAGTTGAGTAAAACCTCTCCTTTTTGAGTATTTCAATGTTTCATGTTTGTAATGTCTTGTGTTCAGTTTATGATGTTGTTTTAGGTTTTGTGTGTCTTTTCAAGTGGTTTTGATCTCATTTTGTGCTCAAGAGGCCAAGTTTTGCTTTTCAGGATTTGAGCTGACAATTTTGGGTTTCTAGGCCAAAATGGGCAAAAATGTGTAAAATTGCCTAAAAGGTTTAGAAATGCTTTCCAAAGAATTGCAACATGATTGCTAAGTGTTTTTAAGCATTTTTTAGGTTTTTAGATAAGTTTATGAGGTTAGGTTGTCAAAAATGCCTCTTGGAGCAACACATGTTGTCATTTGGAATTGAAAAAGTTGTCATTTTTGGTCATTTCTAGTTAATGAAGTTGTGGAAGCCTCATGTCCATACTGGGCTTGATAAATAACTTTAAGGACTATAAAAACGCCTCCCTTCTCCTTTAAAAAGGTTGGTGATTGTATTGACTAAGGTTTCCTAATATGAAAATAATGAAATTCTGGCTTTTAATGTGTTTTTCTCTCTTTTAGAGCAACGGTCCATACTATAGCACATCTGGTCCATACTGTACCTTGTGGGAAGTGTTCATATTGTTTTCCCAATTCTCTCCAAGTTATAATTGTATTGGTTTTCCATTTGCAAGTTGATTAAATAAAAATTCTTTCATTTTGTGTGCTCACAGCCCTGTCAAGGGTTTGGAGTTTCAAAATGCAGCAACTTGACTAATCCAGGTCTGGGCTCCCACCAAATGGATTTGGAAAAGTTTTCATGCATGTACATAGTGTATATATGTTCATTTTATGCCAGAGCTATGCTTGGAAAGGTGAATTTGAGCACTTACTAGTCAAGTTGTCTAACTTGGCTAATATTCTTCCTTAATGCTCAAAATTTATATTCTAAAGCACCAAGTGTTGAAACAAACATGGACAAAGGTTTGTAACTATCCTAGAAGAATTTTGAAGGGATTGGAGCACCAAATTTTATCCATTTTGCATTGTAATGTGTCACTATTTGTGAAGGATAGCGAATTCCCTATTTTGGGAAAGTAATTAATTTTGTTACTAAATTGGCTCTATGAATACTTTTGTATTGGAAAATGATTCTTGATGTTGTAGTAGAGTTGAAGACTTGTTTGGTAGCATATATTTACAATGGTGGTGTTCTATTTGTGCTCCTAACCAACTGCCTTGCATAAATAATAGTGAAAAGTCAGAAAAATAGTGATTGACAGTGAATTTGTGCTCATTTACACTTTGATCACCAAGTGTTTGGCATAATGCTTGTTTGTGAGTGGAAAGGGATGCTTTTTTTTTTTGTGACTGAGGTTTCTTAGTAGTGTGGAAGCTTGAATCAATCTTGGTAGTGATAACCTATGGTAAATGCATCAAAACCCTCACTAAACCCTACATTTAAGCCCAAAATTTAGGACAGTCACTAAACTCGCTTCATGGAGCCTAAGACCTAAAAAATCCTTGAGATTAGACCTCTAAAACATCATCTAAGACAAGTTTGTTGGTGAAAATTCCCATCATTGGGTCGGGTGAGCAAAAAGATGCCAATTAGCCCTCCACGGGCTACTAGCCTTCTTGGTCTACAAAACTATATTTTCAAGGACCAGTTTGGTTTGGGCTTGTTGGAACTTGTGAAACTTTTGGTGAACTATCTAGGAACACTAAGATAGACCCCTCCACCTTCTTGACAAAGGACAAAATTTTTTGGAGTTTTCCACCTAGCAAAGGGGTTTGAGTAGAAGAGCGAAAATGCCTAACTGCTACAAGAACATACATGATCAAAGACAAAACCTTTTCCTTGCTTCATATAACCTTTGGAGAAGTTTGCCTAGTCTTGGTGCAGTAGGTATGTATGCCTAGATAGTAGAGCATTGAAGTTAGAAGAGTATACAATCAAGGAGGAGTGAGTTGAGTAAGGGTGTAAGCCTTCATCAAAGGATGGATGTTGGAGAAGCTATGCATGAGATACTTAGCATTAAAACCTAAAGATGATTCTACAAACATACATGAAAGTCACAAACAAGACTTTTGGAAACCAATTGAACCATTAGACCTAATTCACCTTGTTGAGTACTTCTCTATCATTTTTCCTATCATAGTAGTGGTATCAGAGCCAACGAAAGATTCAAGAGAAAAGGATCATTAGAAGAAAACATGGTGACTAATGTTGAGTTAGCTAAGAAGGTCAAAGACCAGGAAGAAGAAAATAGAGCACTCAGAGAGAGGTTGGATCAACTAGCAATGAAATTAGCTCAAGTAGAAGTCAAAACTGAAGAAGTCCATGATAAGGTTGGAGATCAGGGCAAAATGGTGGCAATAGAAGATGAGGTTCCCATACTTGACCCTGTCATTGAGCAAGAACCATTCTTGAAGGCTTTGAGAGCTATGAGTGGTAAAACCTTAGAGGGAGTGGATCTTTTCAGTGGGAAGATGGATCCAGATGCTCTTATAGAGTGGATTGAAGGTCTAGAAAACCATTTTGAATGTGATGGAATAACTGAAGCACAAAAGGTTAAGGTAGAAAAATCAAGATTGAGAGGGGAAGCCTTAACTTGGTGGAAGTTCATTCAAGAGGAAAGGGTGAAAGAAGGCAAGCAACCAATAGCCACTTGGAAAGCAATGGTAGCCAAAATTAGAGAAACCTATCTTCCTGAAGACTATGAAGTCCAACTTCACAGGAAAAGACAAAATTTGAGACAAAAAGACTTAGATGTCAGTAGCTACACTGAGGAGTTTCAAAAACTGTGCATGAGATCCAAGGTAGTAAAGGATGAGAGTATAAAAGTGGCAAGGTATTTGAATGGGTTAAGATGGAACATACAGGAAGAGATGAGTTTGTTATGTCCACAAAAAGTACATAAGTTTTATCAACTAGCACTTAAAGTGGAAGAGAAAAGTAGGAGAAAGCAAGAACAAAGCAACAGAGGAAGAGGCAGGGGTAGAGATGGTAGAGGCCATAGAGGAAGTGTTGGTGGAAGAGGAGATCAAAGATCCTAAGGAGAATCCAAACTTATTGATCAAAGTGGGGATTTGTATGGCAAGAGCAACTATAGAGGAAGGGGATCTAGAAACCCAGGTAGAGGCAGATCTAGTGGACCAGGAAGAGGGTCCTACTTCTCCACCATGAATTTCTACAACTGTCAAAAGTTGGGACACCTTGCCTATAGATGTCCAAAGAGACCCACCTCATCATAGGGAGGTGAAAGAAGAGTGAACTATGTTCAAGAAAATGCAGCAAGTAGTAAGGCTCATGAAGTGAGCTTAGCATCAGAAGATGGGGAAAGTTTGATGTTGAGAAGAGTCTTGATAAAAGAACCAATCAAGGAGGAAACTACTCAAAGAAGGTCATTGTTCATAATTAAGTGCAAAATCATGGGAAATTTATGCAAGGTGGTCATAGATTATGGATGCACAGATAAAATAATCTCAGAAGAAGCAGTTGGTAAACTCAAACTTGAGAGAATCCCACACACACATCCCTATAGAGTCACATGGTTGAATAGGGAGCAGCATGTCCTTGTAAATGAACAAACATGGGTATAATTTACCATAGGAGGGTATCAAGATAAGATCCTATGTGACATTCTTCCAATGGATGCTTGCCATCTACTTCTTGGTAGACCTTGGCAATTTGATAGGAAAGCCATCCATAATGGGGAAAAGAACTCCTACTCTTTTAAGAAGAATGGAGTTACATTCAAAATTCTGTCCATAAATTATGAGAAAGAGGGCAACAAGTCAGCAAATCAGAATGTTCTAATTGTGGGTGAGAAAGAGTTCATAAGTACACTTGAAGAAGGTGAAGGAGTGGGATTTTCACTCATAGTCAAACCGAAGGAAGAAAAGATAGAAAAGAAAGTTGAGATACCATATGAGGTGCAATAGATCCTTGATAACTTCAAAACAATAATCAGTGATGGTACACCTGCAGCCTTACCACCTCCTAGAGCCATTAGCCATCAGATTGATTTCATACCTAGAGCCTCTTTACCCAATAAGGAAGCCTATAAGCTGACCCCTGAACAAAATGAAGAAGTAGCAAGACAAATACAAGAACTCTTAGACCAAGGGCTGATTAGGAAGAGAATTAGTCCTTGTGCAGTACCTACAGTGTTGGCACCTAAGAAGAGTGGAACATGGAGAATTTGCATAGATTCTAGAGCCATCAACAAGATCACCATCAGATATAGGTTTCCCATACCCAAGATAGAGGATTTGATGGATTGCTTGGGGGCTGCATAGTATTTCAATAAGATTGAATTGAAGAGTGGTTACAATCAGATATGAATCAAAGAGGGTGATGAATGGAAGACAACTTTCAAAATAAATGAGGCTCTCTATGAGTAGATTGTCATGCCATTTGGACTCTCTAATGCTCCTAGCACATTCATGAGACTCTTGAATGAAGTTTTACATGATTTCATTGGCAAGTTTGTTGTTGTGTATTTAGATGATATTCTTATTTTCAGTAAAACTAAGGAAGAGCATCTGAAGCATTTAGCTATTGTTTTGAGAAAGTTATCTGATGAATAGCTAACCATTAATCTAGAAAAGTGTGATTTTATGAAGCAAGAATTGGTCTATCTTGGTTTTGTTGTATCAGGAGGAAATCTGAAAATGGATCAATCTAAAGTTGCAGCAATAACCAGTTGGCCAACTCCTAAAACAACTAGTGATGTTAGAAGCTTTCATGGTTTAGTACAATTTTACAGGAAATTCATCAGGGGATTTAGTGAGATTTGTGCCCATATGTTAGACACAATCAAAGGGGGTGTAAAGGTAAAGTTTTAGTGGATAGATGTAGCCAATAAATGGTTTGAATTATTGAAACCTAAAGTAGCTTCTCAACCAATGCTCATTTTACTAAGTTCTGATAAACTTTTTACTATTGAATGTGATGCTAGAAATATTTTTGTAGGAGCTATTTTAAGTTAGGACAATAGACCAGTTGCATTCTTTAGTGAGAAGTTAAATGATGCCAAGAAAAATTACTCTTCCTATGATTTAGAACTTTATGCATTAGTACAGGCACTTAGGAAATGGAGACATTATCTTCTTCCTAAAGAGTTTCTTGTATACACAGAAATTAGGCATTAAGTTTCTTGAACTCATAGGGTAAACTGAATCATAGGCATGTTAAATGGGTAGAATACTTGCAAGCTTACACTTTTACTCTTAAGCATAAGAAGGGCTAGTTGAATAAAGTAGCAGATGCTTTGAGTAGGAGGTTGTTAACTATTCATGAGATTGAAATATAGAGCATTGGTATTGATAGTTTTAAAGATATGTATCCTACTGATGATGATTTTGCCGAAGCTTATAAAGTTTGTCAATATTTTGAGAATCATTTCCATGGTGCATATGTTGATTTCACTTTGCAGGATGGTTCGTTAGTTAGGGGTGGACAGTTATGTGTTCCAAAAGGTTCTATGAGAGAGAACCTCATTCAGGAGAAGCACAATGGGTGCTTAAGTTGGCATTTTGGTCTCAACAAGACCTTAGAGTTGGTTCAAAGATTTTACTATTGGCCCAAGATGTAGAGAGACAGCAAGAGGTATGTTCAGCAGTGTTTGGTATGTCAAAAAGAAAAAGGTAATTCCTCCAATACTGGTCTATATCAGCCTATTCCCATTCCACATAGGCCTTGGGATTGCATTAGTATGAATTTTGTGGTAGGATTACCTAGAACTCAAGCAGGATTTGATAGCATCTTTGTAGTAGCTGAAAGATTTAGCAAAATGGCTCATTTTATTCCTTGTAAGACAACACATGATGCAAGTCATATTGCTTACTTGTTTTTCAAAGAAGTTGTTAGAATACATGGTTTTCCTACTAGCATTGTTTTAGATAGAGATGTGAAATTTCTTGGTCATTTCTGGAAAACATTGTGGAAGAGACTGGGTACTAATCTCTCTTTTGGTTCAACTTATCATCCACAAACTAATGGCCAAACTAAGGTTGTGAATAGGTCTCTTGGAAACTTTCTTAGGTGTTTGACAAAGGAATATGGACAGACTTGGGATCAGCTCATTCATCAAGTAGAATATGCCTACAATGATAGTGTCAACCGGTCTACAGGTAAAAGCCCTTTTGAAGTTGTTTATGGTATGCATCCAAGGGGTATAATGGATTTGAGAGAAAAAACCAACTTGCAGAGTGGAACAACAAATGACATGGCTCAATCCATGAAGGAGGTTCATGAACAAGTAAGAAAGGCTCTTCAAGATACCTCCCAAAAAGTCAAGGCAAGAGTGGATACTACAAAGAGAGATATTCAATTTTTTGTATGAGATTATGTGATGGTTCATTTGAATAAGGAAAGGCTGCAAAAAGGAGTTCCAAGAAAACTTCAGATGAGGAGAATAGGCCCTTGCAAAATCTTAGCTAAGTATGGGTCTAATGCTTACAATGTTGATTTGCCTACTGATATTTATTTGTCTCCCATTTTTAATGTTGCAGATTTGATTAATTTCAAGGGGCAGCCACCTGAGGAGATTCAAAGAGTTTCAGATATTACACAATCCCTTTCTGATCTTTCTTTACCTCCTCTCTCTATTCCTCAAGCAGGACAGGTTCTAGACTCCAAGGTTCTCAAGAAGACAAGGAATCACACCTATATGGAGCACCTAGTCAAATGTAAGGATAAGCCTATCTCAGAGGCCACATGGATACCTGAAACTAACTTTTAGAAAGCTAGCATACCTTCTTCTTTTCTGCCTCAAGGAGTGACATGACTTCTTTGTCTTTGAGGGAGTATGGTGCAGGAGCACCTAGTTGAGTAAAAACTCTCCTTTTTGATTATTTCAATGTTTCATGTTTGTAATGTCTTGTGTTAGGTTTATGATGTTGTTTTAGGTTGTTGTGTGTCTTTTCAAGTGGTTTTGATCTCATTTTGTGCTCAAGAGGTCAAGTTTTTCTTTTCAGGATTTGAGTTGGCAATTTTGGGTTTCTAGGCCAAAAAGGACAAAAATGTGTAAAATTTACTAAAAGGTCTAGAAATGCTTTGCAAAGAATTGAAACATGATTGATAAGTTTTTTTAAGCATTTTTTAGGTGTTTATATAAGTTGATGAGGTTAGGTTGTCAAAAATGCCTCTTGGAGCAACAAATGTTGTCATTTGGACTTGAAAAGGTTGTCATTTTTGGTCATTTCTAGTTAATGAAGTTGTGGAAGCCTCATGTCCATACTGAGCTTGATAAATAACTTGAAGGACTATAAAAAGGCCTCCCTTATCCTTTAAAAATGTTGGTGATTGTATTGACTAAGGTTTCCTACTATGAAAATGATGAAATTCAGGCTTTTAATGTGTTTTTCTCTCTTTTAGAGCGGCAGTTTGTATTGTAGCACATCTGGTCCACACTGTACCTTGTGGGAAGTGTTCATATTGTTTTCCCAATGCTCTCCAAGTGATCATTGTATTGGTTTTCCATTTTCAAGTTGATTAAATAAAAATTCTTTCATTTTGTGTGCTCACTGCTCTATCAAGGGTTTGGAGTTTCAAAATGTAGCAACTTGACTAATCGAGGTCTGGGCTCCCACCAAATGGATTTTTTCAAGTTGGCATGCATTCACATAGTGTATATATTTTCATTTTATGCTAGAGCTATGCTTGGAAAGGTGAATTTGAGCACTTACTAGGCAAGTTGTCTAACTTGGCTAATATTCTTCCTTAATGCTCAAAATTTAAATTCTAAAGCACAAAGTGTTGAAAAAAACATGGATAGAGGTCTATACCTATCCTAGAAGAATTTTGAAGGGATTGGAGCACCAAATTTTATCCATTTTTCATTGTAATGTGTCACTATTTGTGAAGGATAGCGGATTCCTTGTTTTGGGAAAGTGATTAGTTTTGTTACTAAATTGGCTCTATGAATACTTTTGTATTGGCATATGATTCCTGATGTTGTAGTAGAGTTGAAGACTTGTTTGGTAGCATCTATTTACAATGGTGGTATTCTATTTGTGCTCCTAACCAACTACCTTGCAGAAATAACAGTGAAAAATCAGAAAAACGGTGATTGACAGTGAATTTGTGCTCATTTACACTTTGATCACCAAGTGTTTGTCATAATGCTTGTTTGTCAGTGGTAGGGGATGCTTTTGTTTGATGTGGTAGAGTTTTCCTAGCAATGTGGAAGCTTGAACCAATCTTGGTAGTGATAACCTATGGTAAATGCATCAAAATCCTCACTAAACCCTACATTTAAGCCCAAAATTGAGGACAATCACTAAACCTGCTTCATGGAGCCTAAGACCTAAAAAATCCTTGAGATTAGACCTCTAAAACATCATCCAAGAAATTTTTTTTTGGTGCAAATTCCCATCATTGGGCGGGGTGAGCAAAAAGATGCCAATTAGCCCTCCACGAGCTACTAGCCTTCTTGGTCTACAAAATTACATTTTCAAGGACCCGTTTGGTTTGGGCTTGTTGGAACTTGTGAAACTTTTGGTGAACTATCTAGGAACACTAAGATAGACCCCTCCACCTTTTTGACAAAGGACATAAAATTTTGGAGTTTGCCACCTTGCAAAGGGGTTTGAGTAGAAGAGCAAAAATGCCTAAGTGCTACAAGAACATACATGATCAAAGACAAAACCTTTGCCTTGGTTCATAGAACCTTTGGAGGAGTTTGCCTAGTCTTGGTGCAGTAGGTATGTATGCCTAGATAGTAGAGCATTGAAGTTAGAAGAGTATACAATCAAGGAGGAGTGAGTTGAGTAAGGGTGTAAGTCTTCATTAAAGGATGGATGTTGGAGAAGCTATGCATGAGATACTTAGCATTAAAACCTAAAGATGATTCTGCAAACATACATGATAGTCACAAACAAGACTTTTGGAAACCAATTGAACCATTAGACCTAATTCACCTTTGTTGAGTACTTCTCTAGCATTCTCGCTATCAATATGTTTTACAATGGGAAATGAAATAGTTAGTCGCTATGCCTCCTTATGAAGATAATTGACATTATTTATATTCTTGATCCTCTATATTAAGATTATTATGAATGTGTTTATGATTTAGTTGTTATAGGTGTTGGAATCAGGGATCACTGAGAGGGGGGGAGTGAATCAGTGATCTACTAGTTAGCAGATTTTCAAACTTAACTTTAAACCATCAAAAATATACACTTGAAAATGCAATGCAAAAACTTAAAAAAATCAACCACAACATTATAACACTGGATTTTTACGTGGAAACCCAAATGGGAAAAACCACAGTGGGATTTGAATCCACAATATTATTCCACTATGGCTAGTAGAAAAAAAATATTACAAAATGGGAATGCATAGGCATTCAAGCACATTTCCTAGCGCTCACTACTCAAATACAATAAGGGCTATAGCCCTGAAAGGCTCACTGGCTTACTAATTGGTTACACTAATGAATTATAAAAAAATGAACTCCAAAATAGCATCTACAATGCTTGAATGAGTTTTGGTTGAGTGCCAAATATATCGACTGGATCACCTTTGTTGTTTTGCTTTGTTCTACCTTGTTCAGTGTCTCAATCAGTTATCGGATCAAGAATGCAGATGTGACAATGTGCCAAAATGGATTCTTGATCACCACTCACTCGCATGAAATTATACCCTCACATATAAAGATCACCTACACCAAACTTATATATTGACAATCACAAAATAGGTCATTTATCATGTCAGCCTGCTAGTGTAACATGTAGTCTCATGTCGGCTTGACCGGATCACAAAAGATATATGTGGATCACCAAAACAATAATAAGATGATGTATTTATGTTGACCCACTCATCCCAAACATGATTCAATGAACTACAATCACCGAAAAGCTTCCAGATCCAAAATTTCTATATTCATCCTAAAATACTAATTGACTAGCTACCTATTAACACCCGCTTTTGGTTAAGAATAATTATAGCTACCAAATTGAATCTCCATGAGGAGTTTCCATCAATGACAACCCTAAACAAATAATTAACCATTAGAAGCCACTAGATGAGTTTCAATTGCCACCAATCTCCCCCTTTGGCATTGATGGCAACACTCGTGAAAATGGCTAAGTGTTAAGCACTGTACACCAGATCAAAATAATTTCTAAGGTTCCCCCTTAGACAAATAATTCCACTCTTTTATACTATACATTTTTCACCTTTTCTCTCTCCCTTTGACAACAATGCCAAAGATGGGTGTAGTCCAAAACTTATATACAAAGATACTTGATGGAGCTATTTCCAAATACTTGAAGATGTCAGCAAAACTGGTCTTCAAGGATCCTAGGTGAGTATCCCACCCGCTCTTCAAGTTATCCAAAATAGTAATAATTTGTATTTTCATAGTTCATTCTATATTTTAAATAAATATTTATAATCTAGATAATATTAAGTACTGATTTTTATTTACATAGTCTATTTAATAGTTGATGATAGAGGAGGAGTTGACACATGTCCAGGAGGGCACCTTGATGACCATTTCATTTGGCCTTGATAGCTTTATGGTACATATAATATTGCACCTAGTTGTTTGTATTTTATTGTACATTCATTCTCATCATTTATATTGGTATTAATTAGATTATGTAGTAACTTGCATGTATATCTTATTTTACTCTTTTAGGGCACAAGTAGCACGAGTGTGGGGCTATGTGATTCAGGATCTGGTAGTGCAGTTAGAGACAAGGGAAAGGTAATTGAATGCAAATATGATTGAATGAATAGTTTAAATAGCTTATAATGATTATACACATCTAGACATAGATTGATAGTTTCATATACTTGTTGTGTATATGTACAGAAAATTCTTAGCTTCACATCCTTGTTGACTACACCCAGTATACCTAAAGATGAAGAAGAAGAAGAAGAGATGCCTTGAGTACATGTGTTTTTATTTTATTTTGTGTTTAGTAGATATAATTATTTATTATCAGTGACAATTGTATGGTAACTTGTATCAATGTCATGTTTGTGAACATATGTAGGTTGTGTATGAAAATATTGAAAACATACCTCCTCTATCGAAGACATACATCAAGAGTCCTCCAAAGCTGAAGAGAAAATATGGATATGGGGTAAACAAGAATAGTTCAATTATAGTTTGTTTTTATGGTAACATTTTGAATCCAAGTTAAATAATATAACTCATCTTAATTGTGGTTTGTTTTTTCTTGTCCAGGATCCTTCAGAGCCAAGCAATGCAGAAAAGAGGATCGATTTTGATGATCCATCAGTAGTTTAGGATGTTATAGATAGTTTTGGGATGCTTACATGTCTAGTTGGCATGTATATTTTATATATGGACATATATTTACGTATATAGACAAACATTTTGTTTGACTTGGCGTTTATGCCATATTTCTATATGGGCATGCACTTGTAATCATTTGATATTTTCATATATACAAAAGTTGATATTTGATCATATAAATTGCTACTCATGTGTGCATGGTTTTATCATGAAAAACTTTAATCTTCAATCCAATAATTAACAATGGTTAATAATGGTTATTTAATGAACAATACAATTCATTTCATTTCATTGTAAGTTTTGTTTGTATAATGAACAATACAATTCATTTAATGAATAATATAATTCATGAACAATACAATTTAGTTAATGAGCAATACAAATCATTATTACCCTATGCATTCTCCTATTCCCCTGCCCCCCCCCCTCACTCAGTTGAAAGCTCGGGGTCATACCCTACTGGCGTCATCCCTCGAGCACCCTAAGTGCTAAAAATTATCAAACTTTGATGTGCAATAAATCGGAATCCATGGCACTTGTGAATGATCTATTTGAACCTAAAGGCCCATGAGAGGGGACCCTACAAAATCCTATCTCAGTTTTTCAAGTTTACCTACGGTTTTATTGGGGCAACATTTTTTTGGTTGGCAAAAAAATCGTCAGTCTCATTCAATCGAATGTTGTCGTGTGGCCAATTTCTTGTTTTGCTCATCATGATAATGGACTGCCAGTTCTAACATGTCCAGTTAGGCATTATTACCCTATTCGTGCTCCTGCTCCCCCCCCCCCCCGCCCACTCGGTCAAATGATTGGGGTCATACCCTATCGATGTCATCCCTTGAGCACCCTAACTACTCAAAAATGTCAAAGTTTGATGGGCCCTAACTCAGAATTAGTGGTACTTGTGAAAAATCCATTTGAACCTATGGGGCCACAATAGGGGTCCCTACAAAATCCTATCTTGGTTTTTCCATTTTCCCTATGGTTTTATTAGGGCAACATTTTTTCAGTTGGTGAAAAAATCATCAGTCTCATTCAATTGGATGTTGTCGCATGGCCAATTTCTCATATTGCTCATCGTGATAAGGAACCATCGGTTCTGAGATGTCTAGTTAGGAATTATTACCCTATTCATTCTCATATTCCCCCCCGCCCCACTCAGTCAAATGCTCGAGGTAATACCCTACCAGTGTCGTCCCTTGAGTACCCTAAGTGCTAAAAATTGTCAAACTTTGACGGGCCCTAACTTGGAATCCACGTCACATACGAATGATCTATTTGAACCTATAGGGACACAAGAGGGGTCCCTACAAAATCATATCTTGGTTTTTCAATTTTCCCTATGGTTTTATTAGGGCAGCAATTTTTCAGTTGGCAAAAAAATTGTCAATCTCATTTAATCGAATGTTGTCGTGTGGCCAATTTCTCATTCTTCTCATCGTGATAATGAATCGTTTATTCTAACATGTCTAGTTAGGCTTTATTAGCCTATGTATGCTCCTATTCCTCCCCCCCCACTCGATTGAACACCCAGGATCATAACCTATCGACGTTGTCCCTTGAGCACCCTAAGTGTTAAAAATTGTCAAACTTTGATGGGCCCTAACTCAAAATCCAATTGAACCTATAGAGCCATGAGAGGGGTCCCTACAAAATCCTATCTTGATTTTTTAAGTTTCCCTATGGTTTTATTAGGGAAACATTTTTTTAGTTAGCGAAAAAATCATTAGTCTCATTCAATCGAATGTTGTCGTGTGGTCAATTTCTCATTCTACTCATCGTGATAATGAATCATCGGTTCCAACATGTCTAGTTAGGAATTATTACCCTATGCATGCTCCTATTCACCCCCTCCCTACTTGGTTGAACTCTTGGGGTCATACCCTAGCGGTGTCGTCCCTTGAGCACCCTAAGTGCTTAAAATTGTCAAACTTTAACGAGCCCTAACACGTAATTCATAGCAACTGCAAATGATCCATTTTAACCTATGGGGCCACAAGAGGGGTCCCTAGAAAATCCTATCTCGATTTTTCAAATTTCCCTATGGTTTTATTAGGGCAATATTTTTTCAGTTCGTAAAAAAATTGCCAGTCTCATTCAATCGAATGTTGTCGTGTGGCCAATTTCTTGTTTTGCTCATCGTGATCACAAATCGTCGGTTCCAACATGTCTAGTTAGACATTATTACCCTATGTGTGCTCCTATTCCCCCCCCACCACTCGGTTGAACACTCGGTGTCATATCCTACCGACGTCATCCCTTAAGCACCCTAAGTGCTAAAAATTGTCAGACTTTGACGGGCCTTAACTCAGAATCTGTGGCACCTACAAACAATCCATTTGAACCTACCGATCCACAAGAGGGGTCCCTACAAAAGCATATATTGGTTTTTCAAGTTTCCCTACAGTTTTATTAGGGAAGCATATTTTTAGTTGGTGAAAAAATCATTAGTCTCATTCAATCAAATGTTGTCACGTGGCCAATTTCTCATTTTTCTCATTGTGATAACGAACCATCAGTTCCTACATGTCTAGTTAGGCATTATTACCCTATGCATCCTCCTATTTTTCCCCCTCGATTCGGTCGAACACTCAAGGTCATACCCTATCGGTGTCGTCTCTTGAACACCCCAAACTTTAATGGGCCCTAACTTGAAATCCATGGCACCTGTGAACAATTCGTTTAAACCTACGAAGCCATGAGAGGGGTCCCTACAAAATCCTATCTCATTTTTTCATGTTTCCCTATGGTTTTATAAGGGCAACATTTTTTTTAGTTGGCAAAAAATCTGTCAGTGTCATTCAATGAAAAAATATAGATAAACAAGCACTACACTATAGACACATAATGATCATCAATATTTTCATGTATTGTATACACATAATTACCATTACACTTGCATGTGACATCCATGAATGAATATGCAAACATGATTTTTCATCATTATCAATACAACTACACCAATGTACTCATGTATAGATACATTGTATATCATCAATATAACTAAACCATTTTTCTCATGGACATCGTATATCATCATAACAAAGTTACATCAATTCACATCCATATACAAATACAACATCCCACTTCATCTGCATTAGACATCCTCATGTCCTAAGAGAAAAGATTACGTACAACAATGACTACATATAAATGAAGACCAAAATAAGCAACCTTTTTATGCGGAATGAATGTGCTACAAGAAACAAATTATAACACTTAATACGAATTATTTTGTCAAATTATAAAGAAATCATTTGAAACATTTTTAAGATGTACAAGATTGTATATTTATGAAACTTACCAATTTCTCTGCAAAGTCTAGAAGCATAACTTTGAAGAAAGATGCATGTTGATTAAAGCTCTTCTCACTACATTTCTCTACATGGTTGAAGATAGTTTTATATATTGTCATTTCTAAATGACAATACATTCACTTGACATAGTTTGTGAAAGTTTACAAAATTTAATCACATTGAAAAAGTGAGGGACCTAGTGTTTATGCACAAAATTTAATCTCATTAATGCACAAAGGAATATATACCATCACCAAGAGTAAACTAGTCAACACATAAAATGCATGGATGAACATAAAGGATTTATGATAATCACTTCAGCTGAAATGCATGATAATAAATGAAAAGGTGGGATTATATACCATAAAAATATGTCCCTTCGAATTATTTCAATAGAACCCACTATGCTGACACAAAAATCATAATGTGATACTGTTGTATATCATCAAAAAAGACTTGCATGAGCATAAAGGTTTTGCAATAATTATATCATCAAAAATTGTCAAATAGTGTTGTCTAATAACAAAAATTGTAAATCTCATCAAATGCATGATAATAAGCCATGTTGCAAAAATGCGTCCCTTCGAATTATATCGAGTGTACCCACTATGTGCATGCAAAAATTGTGTTGCCAAAAAAAATGTTCATCAATAGATCTACATTTTGAACACATCCTTAATATACACGTAACAAACTTGAACATTAAGGTTTTATGATCATTGTTTGAAATGAAATACATGATAAAGAAAATAAGGCACCATTAAAGACTTACTACTCAAGTATGCATGAAGGGTCATCTCTTTTCTTAAGAGTATCCAGTATTGCTTCATGATCAATAGTAGTCACTTTCCATAGGTCTTTGGTCTTTGGTTTTGCTTGATGCTTCAACAACTTAACATTTGTGGCTATAATAAGGTGTGAATACATGAGAATGGTTTTGTGTCTCTCATAGTCTTCAAATTCAGGTATGCCATTCTTTCTAATCATGTATGTTTGCAACCAAGTTCCCACAACAACAAATGAACTTGTAGGATATGTGAACCCATCATCATCTATCATTGGTTGTGTTAGCTTCTATTTTCCCTGTACACATCGTGCCAGCCAATATTTTGATCTCTCTTGATTCCCTTGTGGTGCAACAACTACAAAAACATGTCCAGGAGGTACAAGATCTGATAGACGATCATACTCAAGTGAAATTTCCATGTCATCATTTTACAAGGATATTGTTTGAGATAAAGGAGTTAGATAAAGGGGAACCCACATATCAACCCACTCACTTGAATCACACTGATCCCAATCATACCAAACATAACTTTGACAAAAACAAGCCAATTCTCATGTCCAAATGGTCCATGCACTTGCATCTGAGCTAAGAAATGATTGCATCTTTGAAGAATCTTTAATTGTTTGACAATCCAATTTGTATCCCATTGTGCCCTCCTCAACCAACCAAAAGAATCTGGTCACTACTAAATCAAGAGTACCTCCATATGACAATGTTGAACTACACAAATAAAAAATAGAACGTGCATCAGAGAAATTTGCACCTGAAATCCTCAATTGCTCCTTATCTAGAGCTCTCTTCAAATATGCACCTGCTCCATCATGATCCCCCTTCCCATGCCTTGCCTAAAAAAAACACCAAATATGAGGTATACACCTCTCTACATGCATTCTACTCAACCAATAAAACATACGGGCATTCTTGAATTGACCCGTATAGTTATCTAACCATATGATATGTCGATCAATTGCAATATCTTTCTCATGCAATAACTGAAAAAAAATTCTCGAAAGAATGTTGCACATACTCAAAGGAGTGTGATCTATCATCACTCATATAAAAATGATACTCCTTGATTATCAACCTGTCCTCTTATGTACTATTAGGAGCATGTCTATATGTAATGTGAACAAAAATAGCAATCTGGATTGAATTATAGTATTGAGACTATACCACATTCTCTGATTGCAATGTATAGTTCTCTACAAAATCAACCACCTATTCAATAGTGCCAATCGAGAAATAGTTCTTACACATCCTGAACTATTGATCCAACCACTAAGACCTATGGGTGTTCCTTGAATACTTGTAGAAAATATTTTCCTTAAAATCCAAAATAAAATCAGCAACACTCACTTCTCTTGAGACTAATTCACATCTAGAACCTTCACCTCCACTCTTCAAAGTATATTTCACTTTCTCATATATTCTTTTCTCAACATAATTCTTTCCAAACTTGTGTCCGCTGCCCTCATGAAAACATAAAACAAACTTTGACAACTCACCACATTGTGAGTACTTCTCATTCAAACGATCATTTCTATAGAAATAGTAGCCATCATCTCTAGGGCATAAAAATAGATCTTGCAAGTCTCTTGATGATCTCAGAAATAACATTGCACCACACTCCTTCAACATCTCATTAGTATGCATCGTAGAATGAATATGGAATAAAATTTAATGGTACATTGAAAAATCCACATGGTACTTGCAACAACAAGTATTAAAAATCTTAAGAGGTGCACAATAAAATGGCTTCAATGATTCAAAGGCCCTTTGTGATATTTGCAAAGTTGGATGCACTTCACAAATTTTTTTGTACGACATTATTTGGTTTGATTCCAGGAAATGTTTGGGATGCGACGTGCGCTCTTGGTTGTCGATTCTTAATTTCAAAAAATCCTTTACATTGGGTGATACTCTAGAATTAGAGTTCCAAAATTGTTGATTCTCCTCCTTCACATTGTCAATCAACTTTCTATCAACACGTGGAAGCCTCCCACCAAAATCCCATGTATCATGTTGAAGTGGATCATCAATTCTTTATCTTCGTGCAAGTGCTATATCCAAATTTTTAAGGTTTATGTTCAAATCAACACAAGTTTGTCTCATTTGATGAGACTTCCTAAATTTATGTCTTACTAAGGAGGTTGTAATCACTCTTCGAGTGGCTCTCTTATCTCTTTCCTTGGTATTCTTTCCAATAGAATTGAGAGCATCAAATAGATTTTTGGCAATAATAGAATTTCTCTCCATCTTCTTGTTCATACAAATCTTCAATTTTTTTAGCAATGGTCTCATCTTTATCAATTGAACAAAAAGTTGGCATTGCTCAGTCAATGTCTTATTGCTAAAATTTTGGTCGAAAAGTTGTGTAGCCCACATTTGAATGGTTCTTGTTGACCTCTTGCCTTCAAGATTCACAATAATGTTCTCATAGATTTTAAGTAACCATTTTGGGGTTCTTAAAGGTCTTGGATTTGGAATTTGTCTTTCATCCATGAGAGGTTCTTCATTTTTGAAGTAATTGGGTGTTACATATTGTTCACTTGGTTGAGCAATTCCACCTTCAATGTCAAATTTTTCTACATTTTCACCTCCAATGTCAAAATTTTAGACATGTTCACCTCCTATGTCAATTTTCTACATTTTCACCTCCAATGTAAAAAAAATTCATATTTACACCAAAATTATGGACACCTTCATTGTCAACTCCCAAATTTTCACTTTCCATTCTCACACCATGTTGAGCATTTTCATTATCATTTTCAACATTTTCAACATGTTCAAAATTTTCACTTTCAAAATCTACATTTTCAAAATCAATTTCCTCTTCACTTGAAGTAACATTAGCAATATTTAACATACCTTGTCTTCTTCTATGACCTTTTTCATCTCTTTCTCTATACACTTCAATTTGGTCATTCGAAAGTTTTATTTTGCATTTAGACTTCCGACAACTACTACTCCCCATTTACCTCCACAAAGATGCTCCTAAATGATTGACAATGTAATATTTGTCTTTTAGAATCATTCAAAAGCACAAATTTGTCTCAACCTATTTGAAAACCCATGATTGTTGACATAAAATAGAATGTGAATAATATGGCCCATTGGAATCAATGAAATGACCCACAAGGCTCTTTTTTATTTATGAAAATCGGATATCCGATATAATCGAAAATCGAATATCCGATTTTAATGTATAAATTTGTGGTCCCAAAAATTATTCCTGTTGCCGCCTTTTTTTACTATTGCCACATTAATGGTACTGGTAGAAATTAGATATCTGATGAAATTCGATATTCGATTTCAGTACTCATATTTTAGAGAGAGAGACACTAGGGGAGAGGGAGAGAGAGAGAGAGAGATTGGGGAGAGAGAGAGAGTGAGATTAGGGGAGACAAAGAGATAAATTAGGGGAAAGGGAGAGGGAGAGAAATATTAGGGGAGAGTGAGAGAGAGAGAGAGAGAGAGATTGGAGGAGTGAGTGAGAGAGAGAGACAGAGAGAGATTAGGTAGTGGGAGAGAGAGATTAGGGGAGAGAGTGAGGAGGGGGTAGGGGGAGAGAGAGAAAGATTAGAGGAGAGGGGAGAGAGATTAGGGGAGAGAAGGGGAGGTAGGAGGGGGAGAGAGATTAGGGGACAAGGAGAGAGATAGATTAGGGGAAAGGGGGAGAGAGAGAAAGGGATTAGGGGAGAGGGGGAGAGAGAGATATATTATGGTGTCCTAAGGGGTTGTAGGAGACAATATGACCCCTTAGGACACCATAGCACCCATAACAACCCAATATGGTGTCATAAGGGGTTATATGTTGTCCTTAGGGGTCATATGGTGTCCCATGACCCCTTTGGACACCATATGACCCCTAATGATACCATATGGTGCCATAAGGGGTCATATGACCCATAGCAACATTGTAGAGAGTTGTAAATAGTCATATTATGTCCTAAGGGGTCATATGGTGTCTTAAAGGGGATATATGACACAATATGACCCCTTAGGACATAATTTGTTCTTGTAAGGGGTCATATGGTATCCCAAGGGGTCAAGGACACAATATGAGCCCTTAGGACACCATACGACCCATAACGATCCAATATGGTTTCATAAGGGGTCATATATTATCCTTAGGGGTCATATGGTGTCCCATGACCACTTAGGACACTATATGACCCCTAATGACACCATATGGTGTCATATTACCCACAACAACACCATGTAGAGTCGTAAAGGCTCATATGGTGTCTTAAAGGGGTCCTATGTTGTCCTAAGGGGTCACAGGACACAATATGACCCCTTAGGACACCATAAGACCCATAACAACCCAATATGGTGTCATAAGGGGTCATATGTTGTTCTTAGGGGTCATATGGTGTCCCATGACCCCTTAGGATTCCATATGACCCATAACGACAATGTATAGAGTCGTATAGGGTCATATTGTGTCCTAAGGGGTCATCTGGTGTCTTAAAGGTGTCATATGAAATAATAGGACCCCTTAGAACACAATATGACCCATGATGAAACAATTTGTTGTCGTAAGTGGTCTTATGGTGTCCTAAGGGGTTGTAAGACACAATATGACCCCTTAGGACACCATAGGACCCATAATGATCTAATATGGTGTCATAAGGGGTCAAATCTTGTCCTTAGGGATCATATGGTATCCCATGATGCCTTAGGATACCATATGACCCCTAAAGACACTATATGGTGTTATAAGGGGTCATATGACCCATAACGACACTGTATAATGTTGTAAAGGGTCATATTGTGTCCTACAGGGTCATATGTTATTTTAAAGGGGGCATATGACACAATATGACCCCTTAGGACATAATATGACCCATAATGACATAATTTGGTGTCTTAAGGGGTTATATGGTGTCCTAAGAGGTCACAAGACACAATATGACCCCTTAGGATACCATAGGACCCATAACAACCCAATATGGTGTCATAAGGGGTTATATGTTGTTCTTAGGGGTCATATGGTGTCACATGACCCGTGAGGACACCATATGACCCCTAAACACACCATATGGTCATTTAGGTTCATATGACCCATATCAACACCATATAGAGTTGTAAAGAGTCATATTGTGTCCTAAGGGGTCATATGGTGTCTTAAAGGGGTCATATGATACAATAGGACCCCTTAGGACACAATACAACCCATAACCACACAATTTGGTGTTGTAAGGGGTTACATGGTGTCCTAAGGGGTCGTAGGAAATAATATGATGCCTTAGGATACCATAGGACCCATAGCGACCCAATATGGAGTCATAAGGGGTCATATGTTGTCCTTAGGGTTCATATGGTTTTCGATGACCCCTTAGGACACCATATGAACCCTAATGACAATATATGGTGTCATAAGGGGTCATATGACCCATAAGGACACTTTATAGAGTCGTAAAGGGTCATATTGTATCCTAAGGGGTCATATGTTATCTTAAAGGGGTCCTATGACACAATATGACCCGTTAAGACACAATATGACCCATAATGATACAATTTGGTGTCGTAAGGGGTCATATGTGTCCTAAGGGGTTTTAGGACACAATATGACCCCTTAGGACACCATAATGACCCAATATGGTGTCATAAGGGTTCATATATTGTCCTTAGGGGTCGTATAGTGTCCCATGACTCCTTAGGACACCATATTACCCCTAACAAAACCATATGGTGTCATAAGGGGTCATATGACCCATAACAATACCATATGGAGTCGTAAAGGGTCTTTTTTTCTCCTAAGTGGTCATATGGTATCTTAAAGGGGTGATATGACACAATATGACCCATGACGACACAATTGTTGGCAAAATGGATGAATTGATTATATGTTGGATTGATGTTTTGTCATTAATGTCAATACTAGTTGTTATGGTTTTGATTACTGACAGATAGGTTTTGGTCACCGATAGGAGATCTAGTGTTACCGACAGAAGAGACTATATGTTGGACACTTCCGACATGTTTGGATCAATGGAGTGTGTTTGATTTTATGTATTACATGCTTCTAGAGTATGTTTTGTTCAGTTGGTCTTGACATGGTAATCGAATTCTATCATACACTCTTGTAAACCCTTACCCACATGAGTTTAAGGTTTAACCGGTAGAGCTTTCACTGAGAAATCTTGACAAGATGCATAAGTGTTGTTGGTACGACTTCTAGATGGATTTCAAGATGTTGAAGATGTTATTTGATCGTACCTTAAGTGATTGAAGACATTGCTTTGGTGTGGTGGACCCAAACTAGGTTAGGTACCTATCTAGGTTATGGACCGGTATCATGTTAACATGTTCTTTACATGTTACTGAGATGATTTATGGATTGGTTATTATTGTTTTGGTCTTAAGCCAACATGACATATCATTGTAATATGGATGTATGTAATGATCTTATTGTAATATCTTTTAGGTGGCCAACCTAATTGGTTTAGGCGTTAGGGTTGGTATAAATTGATGTAAGATCTCATTGTAGATTATGCATCATGGTCATGGAATGTAATATTATATGTGAAGGAGATTTAATTGATCATAAGTGATCAAATTGGGATTTAGGAAGAGGTCAAAGGCCTCTGGTATTGAGCTTAACCAGGACTATAATCAGGCATGGTAGATGTCGTCTCTGGCAGTTCATCATTTTGGATTGTTGTCCATTTATCTTGAGGTGGTTATAACCTCTTTGTAGTTAGTGAGACTCTTTTGTAATGAGCAGTATGCTCTAGGCAGTGTGCCTTCCTACAACAACTAATTCACCCCCCCCCCCCCACTCTCTTAGTTGTTCACTAGTTATCTTAACAATTGGTATAAGAGATTTGGTCCTCTTTTGCAGAAGCTTAACCGCTTGAGGTAGAACCTATGGCAACTAACACTTCAAATCCACCGACAACTATTTTTAGAAGAGAAATCCCTAAGCTTGATGGAACAATTTATGGGATATAGAAAATTTGAATGGAGACTCATCTTAGATGTCTTGGAAAAGATATTTGGGAGATCATTGAGAAAGGATACACACCTAATGATCCGGCATCTAGAAATCCTTCTCTAGTAGACCTAGACAAGAATATTGAAATTTATTGCAGAGCTAGAGAAGCCCTCTTGTGTGCACTTACTGATTAGCAAATCCTAGGATTGACAGATAAATCATCGACAAAGGTTATGTAGGATGAATTGTAAAATCTGAATGAAAGTGATCCTACTGTCAAAATTTCTAAACTTGATGGTTACCAGGTAAGGTTTGAAAACTTGAAGATGGAGGATAATGAAAGAATTGTTGTGTTTATGGAAAGAGTAAATGAGATTGTTATGGGAATTCAATGTTGCGGAGGATCTCTGAGTGAAGATGAAATAGTTTCTAGAGTCTTGAGAGCCCTTCCATCAGCTTACAAGAGGAAGGCAATTACAATTAATGAGCTGAGAACAATGGCAAACACTTCAGTTAATAGAGACATTCTAATTGGGAAATTATCTACTTTTGAGCTTGAATAATTTGGATCTTCTGGAGCTGTAAAGTCTGAACCTTCTTTTCATGCATCATCATCTACCGATAAAAGTGATTGGAAATCCCTATACGCAAAAGAATTGGAAGATATGAGGAAAGAAGATGAAGAATTTGAGTAACTTGAAGCCTTATTTTCTAGAAGAGTACTTAAAGGACTGGCAGGAAGTAAGTATGAAGGAAAAACACCTTTTAAATGTTTTTCATGTAATAATATTGGTCATTTTGTATCTAGATGTCCTGAAAGGAATGCAAGATTTGAAGAAAGAGTTAAGAAATCATTTAAGCCTAATCAGAACAATTATAGATTCAAGAACAATAAACAATACTACATAGTGGATGAGGAAGGAGTAAGTGGTGACTATGAGGATGAACCAGTAGAAGACTCTACTAGTGGATCCAACAATGGTAAGGAATGGGTGTTCTATGCTTTAAAGGAAGATGAACCGGAACTGGCTATCAAGAATGAAGAAAAGGCCTTGGCAACAAAACTTGAAGATAAGGATGAATGAGTAATTGATAGTGGATGCTCACATCATATGACTAGAGATAAAAGAAAATTTATGTCCCTATAAGAATACAATGGTGGTCAACTCAGATTTGGAGATGACAAAGCATGTATGATCGAAGGTAGAGGTATTATTTCTCTAGATGGCAAGCATAATATTGATAATGTCTATTATGTAGAAGGTTTAAAGGATAATATTTTGAGTGTTGGTCAATTGGTGGACAAGGGATTCCAACTTTAGTTTAAAGATAGAAAATGTAAAATCATTAACAAAACTGGTTTGGATATTGCAACCAGTACTCAGACTGGAGGTAATATCTTTAACTTGAATACTAGTAATAAGACATGTTTGATTTCTCATATTGATGAGAGTTAGATATGGCATAAAAGGTTGTGTCATGTTAATTTTGATTGCATTATTAATATCAGTTCAACTAAGGCAGTTACAGATATACCTAAGATTATGAAGCATCATAATCCGGTATGTAAGGAATGCCTATTGGGAAAGAAAGTTAGAAATTCTTTTAAGAGAATACATGATAAATCTAATGATGTTCTTGATTTGATCCAAACTGACTTATGTGGTCCAGCAAGGACTAGAAGCTTTCAAGGTGATAGGTATTTCATGCTGATTATTGATGTCTATTCTAGAATGTTGTGGGTGAATTTTATAAAGGAGAAGTCTAAAGCCTTTGAGAAATTCAAGATCTTTAAATCAAAGGTTGAAACAGAAACTAGATTGAAAATCAAATGTCTAAGATTAGAACTAGGTGGTGAGTTCATTTCTCATGAATTTAACAGTTATTGTGAGACAAATGGAATTAGGAGACAATTATTTGTACCTAGGATGATGGACTTGAAAAGAACTGAGAGGGGGGGGGGGGGTGAATCAGTGACACCAAAACTTTAACTACTTCAAACACTAACTGGTAGATGAACTTAACAAAAATTTTAAACACAATGAATACAATCCAGAATGATACGACAACATTCACAGTAAGTAAAACATCCACCATAACACAAGTGTTTGTACGTGGAAAACCCAAATAGGTAAAAACCATAGTGAGATGGAACTCACAAGTTAACTATCTGTAGTAATAGATAACTGACCGGTTAAGGTCTACAAAGTGCTCTTGTAGGAGTGAATCTTGTTAGAGATCCCAAAGCTTGATTAGAAGCTTATGCCCTATTAAAGGTAGTACCCTATTAGGAGTAGCCTTGGTGGAGGATTTCTGAATCCAAACTAATGGATCACCCTATTAGAGGATTTACACATTGAATCTTGTTAGAGCTTACCCGGTTAGGGGATTTGATTCTGTTGTAATTGTTAGAAAACAACAAGATTGGTTTGATCTATCTGAGTAGCACAATACTTGCATGATCAGATCCTTCTAAACATATTCAACACTTCTCTTCTACATACTCTGCAACTTAACTCTTTTGACCTTTGCATACAACATAACACTTTCACTTATATCAAATAATTCATTGTGATATCAATATATAGACATTATGATTTCATGTTGACCTAAACAAATCATAACACAATTTCTTAGGTACAGTGTATCTAGACAAGTGATCATAACTCATCACAAAAGTCCCACCAAGCAGTCAGTAGGATAACTTATCACGATCTGTGGTAACTCATCAGAAAATTACTAAATACCAGTTGGAACAATCAAATACCAGTTTGAGTAAAACATATGAACCGTTATCCTTGAATCTCCTGTCATGATCTCCGATTGATCTCCATCTTGATATTTATCTTGATGTCGACTTAGTATAGCCATAGGTTGTCTCTTATGCACATACTGGTTATCATAAAGTACTAGTTAGAGATTAACCACTAAGTATACTGGTTGACAGTGTAAACAATTGAAGTTACACTGATAGTCAATATAATCATATGTGTGTGTGTGTGTGAGTGTTTCATCAATGACAACATATGATGAATACATTACAATCATCATCAAGCCAACAATTTTCCCCTTTGGCATTGATGGCAACACTTAGAAAATTTTACAGTAATACCGCTAAGTGTGCATACACAACAAATTTACACATATACTCATACTCCCCCTTAATGCATACATTATACAAAATTTTCAAAAACACACATACATATTTCTACTCCATCTTTGACAACAATGCCAAATTGAAAAAGAAAAATATATATATATTTATAGAAAATTTGTATCAAAGTGTTTAGCATATACAATAATAACTGAAAAACTTGAATCAAAGTTCAGGCATAAGCAATTCTCTTGAAAATAACATTGTAGCTCTTCTTCAATTGTGACAAAGAATTTTTCCATGACTCCAACACATTCTCAGTATACTCGAATGTAGACATTAGCTGTGAACATGATTCTTCCATGGAATCTACTATGCAGGTTTCAGGATTTGCTAGGATAGCTTGTATATTTGAGTAGGCTCTCTAAAGTATGTCTACTTGTGATGTGAGAAGACTTTTGAGTTCCTTTAGAGACTAGAGTCTCTTTGCCTTCTCATTATCATAGATATTCAGCCTACTTTGCAAATCATCTACAGATTTGTTAAAGGCAAAAATAGAATTCTTAAGACGAGCATATGCATTGCATACTCGTTTGAGCTCTTTCTCTATTTCTGTATGCCCTCTTAAAATGTCAGAATAAAAGAAAGACACATTAGAGGTGGAAGAAAGAAAATTTCCTCCCATTTCGATAGCATTTCTCAACAAATCTTTATTGTGTGACAAAGCCATTTCTCCACTATCAATATCTTTTACCAGTTTTTCTCCATACTTCTTCTGATTCTTTTCAGCATAGATTTGAGCAACATCTTCTATTAACTTGATTTGATCAGATGCATTTGCAACTAATTGACTAAGTTTTCTAATAGGTGTAGGTAGATGTGTTGTAGATGTTTCTGGTATCAAACCAAATAAAATATATACTACAGTTTGAATTGTTTCAACTTCAACCCTTTTCTCTTTCAATCTCTTCTTATGCACTCTAGATTGCATGACACTTGCAATCTTCATTATTTTTGATGCGCTCATGTTGTTCATATCAATAGTTCCTAAAATACTTAAAGAATCATCATCCTCATCAAGTTGCTTTTGTTTTTCTCATTCAGAGGGTACAACCTTAATGATCGTTTTCTCTGTATTCATCTTTGTTTCCTTTTCAAAGGGTTGTGTGACAACTTTTTTAGTAGACTCCTTCTTATTATCTTCAATGACTAGTGGAGATTGGGTTTCTCTAGTTGTTCTGTTTCCAATGGATTGTCCATATTTAGTTGAGTTGTTGGTTGCTCAACTGACTTGACCTATGAATCTATGACTTATGGAGGCTGCATATCTGGTGTAGTGACATATCCAAATATATCAACTATGTCTTGAACATCATCAATAACATGAATAGTGGTGTCATCCTTGACAAGATATACTTCATCAGCTTAAGCAATCTCTTCTTCATCCATTTTTGGTTGATTAACAACATCTTCCTCATTCTTAGAGGATTGGATGAGCTCTTCCATTCATCTGATGTCATAGGCAATTTGATGGGTCTCAGTTTCAACAATCACCCTCTTTCCACTGAGTAACTTCAGTCTCCTTGCTTTAAAAGAAAATTGAATTTTGTATTTATCAACCAAAGCACTAATTTCATCTTTAGACAAGTTAGGAAAATATTGTACAAATATCTCATCAACGATTTCTTTTTCCAACTTAACAGCTTCCTCCCATTTATCCAAAAGAATATTGTATAAAGAAATTGAGATATCCTTTTCTAGATCATGAGGAAATCTATTGTAATGACATAAATGAGTGATTACCTATTGAATGACTTTCTCTTTCTCATTTTCAGTGAAGGAATCAAAATGCTCTTTTACAATGTCAAATCTCTTCCTCCGTAGTGTCTTCATTGTTCTTTCAAAATGGGTTTCAGGCTTGTAAGAGGCTATATCAATAGGCACAATTGCCTTTGGCACTTCCTTAACTATTTTTGCTTACTTTGCAACTCTGTTGGTTGCCTTCATCTTCTTAGGTTCTTCTTCAGTATCTGAACCTTCAGATTCTAGTTGGAGAATAAGTTTTTGGTTTCTCTTCTTTGGTGCATTCTCCTTCTTTGTTAGGATACTCTGAATCACCCTTGTAGTTTTTATCGCTAAAGGTGAATCAATTTTCTTTTTCTTTCCTTTCACATTAGTAATAGGAGTAGTACTGGTCTCTGCTGGTGCAACTTGGACTGCCACAATGTCCAATTTTTCCTTCTTTTTGTCTTTAGGCGATGCTAATAGGGTATTATCATAACCAACCAGTAAGTCATAGTTCACCTCATAACTCATGTCTTCCATCTCTTCTTCTCTAGGCTCAATTTCTTGCATCAAGCAAAAGCCAGTGGTAGCAGTAGAGACTACGTCTTTTGCAAAGTGCCTTAACACATCTTCTGGTAATCTTATTCTCATGCTCATATTTTTCTAAAATTCATTAAAATACTTATTCATTCTTGTAGGGAAAGTATTCTTTATAGCCTTAATGTTGTTCTTGATTTGTGCAGTGACTAGTAGGTCTTTTGACCATTCAATATCTCCAATTCCCAGTAGAAAGTTCTAGAAATAGAAGAATAACCCAACTAATAGCTGACTATATTTGAACTTTTGACTATTGTCCTTTTTAATAGATTACAAATTTTGTAATAATTGCCTTCTGATAGCTTCACAGAGATCATAATTTTCATTATCAACAATCATTTTGTGAGCTGCATGAATTGTTGTAGGTGGAACACTATTAAGTCTATTAGAGTAAAATACTCAATAGCCTATCACCATTGGTACTAGTTTTACTACAGGGTCTTTAATATTGTTAATAGAAAAGGCACACTTATCAGAAATAGAACCGGTTAAAGAGATTACAATATCTTTTGAAATTCATCTTAGAACAAGTACTTCATCGGTTGAGAAATAACCAGTTATAGCCTGAATGGCTTCCTTAGTTATTATGTGAGTCCTCTCTAAATATATATTCTCTCCATAAAATTGAATCAAAATGATTCTGATATGTTCATCCTTGAAATCTTCAAGAAAGTAAGCGGCATTATGAAAACTCTTTTCGAAAACCCTATCATACTTAGTTTCAATCTTTCCGTTCTAATCACAAAGTAATTTCAACTCAGTATAAATGTATAGAGATCCTAGATCTTCTATCTTACTGTCAGTATTACTAGATAAATCACCTTTGACCAAAACTCCACTTAGAACTTGTGAAAATGCATTGTATGACACAATTTGTTCTGCCTCTACAGCTTCCATAGGCTCAAACATAATCATGAACCTCTCTATAGATTTTGAAGTTGATGCCATTGCAGATAAACAAGACTTCGAAGCAAGATTTTCAAAGAAATGCCTTTTCTTATGCACACTGCCTCGATTTACTGGTAGTATGCCCAAGTGCACACCAATTTGACTTTTTGCAACCATCAATTCAGCTTGATTACATAGATCACAAATCAATTCAGCAATTGAAAGAAAAACAATCTTTCTCAGCTCAACAAGTGTTCCAATTTCTTTCTCGAATGCCTTAGGGTAAAAATGACATGTAAAAAATCACTTTTATCCTTTTTACCTACTGCATTAAATGCTCACCTATTAGGGTTACAAACCCTAATTTTATTGCTCAAGGAGAAAATTGGTTTATAACATATTGACAAAAAGTTACCAAAATTTCATGCTTCAAAAATTCTTTTACCGCTCATTTTTCTCAAGGGGTCCAGAGGTAATTTGACCGTTAAGCTCCCCTTAGCCATATTTAAAAAGGCTTAACTCACTAGTGTAGGGTTCTCTTCACTGGGTGAAGGAACAATTTCTTCTCTAGATGAGTCATCAATTTTCATCTTCCAAATCCGATTCATTTCCTCTCTGGTTTCTTCAACATTAACTTTATGCTTTCCTTTCTAACCCTTAGAAGAATTGATCAATTTTCTATTTCTGGATATACATAATTTTTGTAAGTGCCCCAGTTTGTTACAGTGATAATGGGCCATACCAGATGATCTCTAAGGTCCTGCATTTTCTCTTCATGTTCTTCTTCTGCATTTCATAGCCATATGACCAAAGTTATTACAGATGGTTCAAATAACATTTGTTACCTTTTCCATCTCAAATGGACTAAACTGGGTGTCATAGAGTCTTTGTTAGTTCAGGTTTACCCGATTGTCAAACTTCCTCATCCGGTCACCATTTGGTCTTGGAAGCATGTGCGATACAGGATTTTTTTCCCATACATTCCACATGTGAAGCAATGACCTTCAAATTTCTTGGACACATACCTAGCATTAGTATTGTAGCTAGCATTTCTATTAGGTTTGTCTCTATAAACATTTGCAGTGTGACTAGGTTTATGGGAAACATAATAAACAAATTTAAAGACCTTCTTACTGGTAGGTTTATTGATCTTAGGAGCATATTTGTTCTTAAGAGTATTTCTCTTTATATCAAAGGATTCATCATTTTCAGATGTGTGAAAACCAAGTCTAGAGATATCAAACTTCATCCTTTGTGATTGAATTTTTTCTTCCAGCATGGTAGAACTTCTGTTGAGCTTCTCCAGTTTCTCATTGACTTCAGTAAGTTGTCTTGTGAGATCTTCATTATGTTTTGACAAGTTCTCTCTCAGAGATGATGCAAGTTCAAGATCTAGTTGTAGGTTCTCCTTTTCTTCTCTTTCAGTAACCAAATGCTCATGCATAGTCACATTTTCCCGCTTTATTTTGATAATCTGTTGATCTCTTTCCTTGATAAGATATTCAGTAGCTCTTCTGGCTTCCAGGTCTTGACTCTTGCAGATAGTGAGACCTTCTAGCTCTCTCCTCAGATTTAGTTTATCACCATTGAGCTTTTCAATTTCTCTACTAAAGCATCAATATTGGCTTCATCTGAAGAACTACTATCAGATATCTCTAACAGTTATTCAATTAGATCTCTCCTTTTGACTTGTGAAGCTTTTAGTTTGATCCTAAGGGTTTCAAGCTCATTTCTACTAGCTTCTAGCTCTCTATCCATCTCGAAGTAGCTCATGTCCCCCATGGTGGTTTCAAGGCTTCCTTCTAAGAAATTAGGCTTTAAAGAAGTTAGGCTCTTATACCAATTGGTGGACTTGAAAAGAACTAAGAGGGGGGTTGAATCAGTGACACCAAAACTTTAACTACTTCAAACACTAACTGGTAGATGAACTTAACAAAACTTTTAAACACAATGAATGCAATCCAAAATGATATGACAACATTCACAGTAAGTAAAACATCCACCATAACACAAGTGTTTGTACGTGGAAAACCCAAATAGGTAAAAACCATGATGAGATGGAACTCACAAGTTAACTATCTGCAGTAATAGATAACTGACCAATTAAGGTCTACAAAGTGCTCTGTTAAGAGCGAATCTTGTTAGAGATCCCAAAGCTTGATTAGAAGATTAAACCCTGTTAAAGGTAGTACCTTGTTAGGAGTAACCTTGGTGGAGGATTTCTGAATCCAAACTAATGGATCACCCTATTAGAGGATTTACATATTGAAGCTTGTTAGAGATTACCCGGTTAGGGGATTTCAATATGTTGTAATTGTTAGAAAACAACATGATTGGTTTGATCTATCTAAGTAGCACAATACTTGCTTGATCAAATCCTTCTAAACATATTGAACACTGCTCTTCTACATACTCTGCAACTTAACTCTTTTGACCTTTGCATACAACATAACACTTTCACTTATATCAAATAATTCATTGTGATGTCAATATATAGACATTATTATTTCATGTCAGCCTAAAGAAATCATAACACAATTTCCTAGGTGCAGTGTATCTGGACAAGTGATCATAACTCATCACAAAAATACCGCCAAGTAGTCGGTGGGATAAATCATCACAATCTATGGTAACTCATCACAAAATTACCAAATACTAGTTGGAACAATCAAATACTCGTTATCATAAAGTACTGGTTAGAGATTAACCACTAAGTATACCGGTTGATAGTGTAAACAATTGAAGATACAACGGTAGTCAATATAATCATATGTGTGTGTGTGTGTGTGAGTGTTTCATCAATGACAACATATGATGAATATATTACAATCATCATCAACCCAACATAGGACTCCTCAACAGAATGGAGTAGTGGAAAGAAAGAACATAACCATTTTGGATGCAGCAAGATCTATGATAATGGAAGCCAAATTGCCTCACATCTACTAGAGAGAAGCAATGAGTACAATAGTCTACACATTCAACAGAGTTCACATCAAAGGTGAAACCAGTAAGACCCCTTATGAATTATGGTTTGGACATACACCTACTGTTAAATATTTTAGAATTTTTGGAAGTAAATGTTATATCAAAAGGGATGATTCAATTGGGAAATTTGATCCTAGATGTGATGAAGGAATATTTCTTGGTTATTCAATTCAAAACAAGTCATATAGATGTTATAACAAAAGATTGCAGAAAATTGTAGAGAGTGCTAATGTGAAAGTGGATGAGCAATACATAAATCAATCTATATCATATGACAGAAAATCGACAGTGAAAAAGATCATAACTGAACAGACAATGCCTCAACTAGTATAGGAAACTGAGACAGTTACATTGACACAATCATAAAATTCAACTGTGATTGATGATCAAAGCAGTGAACTTGAAGTTCAAAAGACACCAAGGTATGTAATATTAAGTCATTCTGAAGATCAAATCATTGGAGATACGAACAAGGGAGTTATGACAAGAAGAAGACTAGCAAATGAAGAGGTATGTCTTATTTCTCAAATTGAACCGACATCTGTTATTGAAGCTTGTAAAGATAAACAATGGTTAAAAGCTATGGAAGATGAATTAAATCAAATATAGAAGAATGAGACTTGGACTTTAGTTCCCTGACCTAAAAATAAGAATGTTATTGGAACTAAATGGGTTTTTAGGAATAAACTGAATGAGGATGGTCAAGTTGTAAGAAAAAAGGCTAGATTGGTTTGTAAAGAATATTCTCAAATGGAAGGAATTTATTATGGTGAGACATTTTCACTTGTAGCTATAATTGAAGCTATTAGACTATTTCTTGCCTATGTAGCTTATAAGAGCTATAAGGTCTATCAAATGGATGATAAGTGTGTATTTTTGAATGGTGAGCTTGAGGAAGAAGTATACATTGAGCAACCTGATGGATTTTCACTAACAGATGATAAAGGTATGGTTTGCATATTGAAGAAAGCTTTATATGGATTGAAACAAGCACCTAGAGTTTGCTATGCAAGGTCAGACAAATAACTTTTGAAGCTTGGTTTTACAAAGGTAGTGCTAGCAGTAATTTGTATTATAAGATCACTGATGATGATATTATGATTATTGAAGTATTTATTGATGATATCATTTTTGGAGGAGAAGATAAATTGTGCATGGAATTTTCTAATAATATGAAGAATGAATTTGAAATGTCCATGATTGGTGAGATGAGATTTTTCTTAGGTTTGCAGATTACTCAAACTAAAAAAGGTATTTTTATCTGTCAAACTAAGTATCTGGGGAATTGTTGAAGAAGTTTGGTATGGAAAATTCCAAACCAGTAAGTACTCCTATGGTGACAAGTGAGAATTCATCTATCAAGGATACATCTACACCGGTAAATCCGACAAGGTATAAGTCTATGATTGGTGGTTTGTTATATCTAACTCATACTAGACCAAATATTATGAATGCAATAAGTATTGTTTCAAGATATCAAAGTAATCCTAAAGAGATTCATGAATGTGCAGTAAAGAGGATATTCTGGTATTTGAAAGGAACAACAGAATATGGCTTATGGTATTCTAGAGATGATGATTTCACTTTATGTGCATATACTAATTCAGATTGGGCAAGAGATACTGATGATAGGAAGAGAACTTTTGGTGGAGATTTCTTTCTTGGAAAGAAATTGGTTTCATGGATCAGAAAAAAATAGTCATGCATTTTGTTATCTACTACAGAAGCTAAATATGTTGCAGCAGCAACTAATTGCACTCAAGTCTTGTGGATGAAGCAAATGTTCAAGGATATCAAGGTAAATTGTAGTGAGCTAGTAGTTGTCTACTGTGATAACTCTGCAACTATTGACATGTCTAAGAATTTGATATTTCACTCTAAGACTAAGCATATATCAATAAAGTATAACTTTCTGAAGGAAAAGGTAGAAGGAAAGGAAATCAAATTGGTTGATGTGAACACTAAAGAGAAGATTGAAGATATATTCACTGAACCACTGTCTAAGGAATCATTTGAGTATTTGAGAGACAGATTAGGGGTTTGTGCCCCTCTGACAGAGAGTTGATTGATGCAATTTGTCATCAGTCTGACATGCATTATCAGATATATTATTCATTCTGGCACTGATGAGTGGTGCTACTACTTAGGGGGAGTAGTTAGCTTTGAGATTCAGAGGTTTATATTCTTTCTTTGATATTTTTGATATATTTATGGTATTGATGTCAAAGGGGGAGAGATAGTGATGTGAAAAATAAATTCAGAGATACCATTCACAGGAGGAGAGTTGTTGATATTCAGGAGATTGTTGGTTGTCTTCCACAGGGGGAGAGTTATTTTGCATTTCTAGGTACTTAGATGTTTTTCACATCTAGTGTTGTCATCAGTGCCAAAGGGGAAGATTGTTGGCAATATGGATGAATTGATTATGTTTTGCATTGATGTTTTCTCATTGATGTCAACACTAGCTGTTATGGTTTTGGTTATCGGCAGATAGGTTTTGGTTATGGTAGAATATCTAGTGTTACTGGCAAAAGAGACTATCTATTGGACACTTCCAAGATGTTTGGATCAATGGAGTATGTTTGATTTTATGTGTTACATGCTTTTGGAGCATGTTTTGGTCAGTTGGTATTGAATTTATAATCAAATGCTATCATACGCTCTTGTAAACCCTTACTGACATGAGTTTAAGGTTTAACCAATAGAGATTTCACTGAGAAATCTTGACAGGATGCATAAGTGGTGTTTTACAGCTTCTAGATGGATTTCAAGATGCTGAAGATGTTCTTTGATTGCGCCTCAGCTGATTGAAGGATTGAAGATATTGCTTTGGTGTGGTAGACCCAGATTAGGTTCAGTGCCTATCTAGGTTATGGACTGGTATCACGTTAATGTGTTCTCTACACATTACTGGGATGATTTATGGATTGGTTATTGTTGTTTTGGTCTAAAGTCGACATGGCATATCATTGTAATATGGATGTATGTAATGATCTTATTGTAATATGTTTTAGGTGGCTGACCTAATTAGTTTAGGCCTTAGGGTTGGTATAAATTAATGTAAGATCTCATTGTAGATTATGCATCATGGTCATGGAATGCAATATCATATGCGAAGGAGATTTGGTTGATCAAAGGTGATCGAATTGGAATTAAGGAAGAGGTCAAAGGTCTCTGGTATTAAGCTTAATTAGGACTATAATCAGGCATGGTAGATGCTATCTCTAGCAATTCATTATACTGGATTGTTGTCCATTTATCTTAAGGTGGTTATAACCTCTCTATAGTCAGTGAGACTCTTTTGTAATGAGCAGTACACTCTAGGCAGTGTGCCTTCTTGCATGTGTAGGCCCCTCATTGTATCACATACTTTCTACAAAAGTATCATCTGATTGTGGGTAGGATTCCGTCTGTGGTTTTTCCCTTTTCGGGTTTTCCATGTACAAATCATGGTGTTTTGTGGTATGGTTTCATTGTGTTGATTATCTGTTTAATTGTTAAGTTTTATTGCTTGCTAGTATCTAGTAATGCTATTATGGTACTTAATCTTTATGCGATCTGGTTAAAGGTTATTAAGTGGATTAATTGATATAATCTGTCAACAACTAATTCACCCCTCGTCTCAGTTGTTCACCGGTTATCCTAACAACAATATGGCATTGTAAGGGGTCATATGGTGTTCTAAGGGGTCATAGGATACAATAGGACCCATAACGACCCAATATGGTATCCCATGACCCCTTATGACACCATATGGTGTCATAAAGGGTCATATGACCCATAACAACACCGTATAGAGTCATAAAGGGTCATATTATGTCCTAAGGGTTCATATGGTGTCTTAAAGGTGTCATATGACACAATATGACCCCTTAGGACACAATATGACCCATGACAACACAATTTGGTGTCATAAGGGGTCGTAAGACACAATATGACCCCTTAGGACACCATATCACCCATAACGACCCAATATGGTGTCATAAGGGGTCATATTTTGTCCTTAGGGGTCATATGGTGTCCCCTAATGCCTTAGGACATCATATGACCCCTAACAACACCATATGGTGTCATAAGGAGTCATATGGGGTCAAATGACCCATAACCACACCATATAGGGTCGTAAAGGGTCATATTGTGTCCTAAGGGGTCATATGGTGTCTTAAAAAGCTCATATGACATAATATGACCCCTTAGGACACAATATGACCCATAACGACATAATTTAGTGTCTTAAGGGGTTATATGGTGTCTTAAGGGGTTGTAGGACACAATATGACTCCTTAGGACACCATAGGACCCATAACAACCCAATATGGTGTCATAAGGGGTCATATGTTGTCCTTAGGGGTCATATGGTGTCCCATTACCCCTTACAAAACCATATGACCCCTAATGATACCATATGGTGTCATTTGGGGTCATATGACCCATAACAACACCATATAGAGTCGTAAAGGGTCATATTGTGTCCTAAGGAGTCATATGATGTCTTAAAGGGGTCATATGACATAATATGACCCCTTAGGACATAATATGACCCATAACGACACAATTCGGTGTCGTAAGGGGTCATATGGTGTCCTGAGGGGTTGTAGGAAACAATATGACCCCTTAGGACACCATAGGACCCATAACTACCCAATATGGTGTCATAAGGGGTCATATGTTGTCCTTAGGGGTCATATGGTGTCCCATGACCCCTTAGGACACCATATGACCCCTACTGACACAATATGGTGTCATATGACCCATAACGATACCGTAGAGTTTTGTAAATGGTCGTATTGTATCCTAAGGAGTCATCTAATGTCTTAAAAGGATCATATAACACAATATGACCCCTTTGGACACAATATGACCCATCACAACATAATTTGGTGTTGTAAGGGGTCATATGGTGTCCTAAGGGGTTGTAAGACACAATATGACCCCTCAAGACACCATATGACCCATAATGACCTAATATGGTGTCATAAGGGGTCATATGTTGTCTTGAGGGGTCATATAGTGTCCCATGACCCCTTAGCAGACCATATGACCCCTAATGACACCATATGGTGTCATAAGGGGTCATTTGACCCATAACAACACCGTATGGAGTCGTAAAAGGTCATATTGTGTCCTAATGGGTCATATGGTGTCTTAAAGGGGTCACATGACATAATATGACCCCTTAGTACACATTATGACCCATGATGACATAATTAGGTGTCGTAAGGGGTATTATGGTGTCCTAAGGGGTTCAAGGACACAATATGACCACTTAGGACACCATAGGACCCATAACGTCCCAATATGGTGTCATAAGGGGTCATATGTTGTCCTTAGGTGTCATATGGTGTCCCATGATCCCTTACGACACCATATGACCTCTAACGACACATATTATGTCATAAGGGGTCATATGACCCATAAAAACACTGTATAGAGTTGTAAAGGGTCATATTTTGTCCTAAGGGGTCATATGGTGTCTTAAAGGTATCATATGACACAATATGACCCCTTAGGACATAATATGACCCATAAGGACACAATTTGGTGTCCTAAGGGGTTATATGGTGTTCTAAGGGGTTTTAGGACACAATATGACCCCTTAGGACACTATAGGACCATAACGACCCAATATGGTGTCATAAGGAGTCAAATGTTGTCCTTAGGGGTCATATGGTGTCCCATGACCCCTTAAGACACCATATGACTCCTAATGATAGCATATGGGGTCATAAGGGGTCATATGACCCATAGCAACATCGTATAGAGTTGTAAAGGGTCATATTATGTCCTAAGGGGTCATATGGTATCTTAAAGGGGTCACATGACACAATATGACCCCTTAGGACACAATATACCCATAATAACACAATTTGGTGTCTTAAGGGGTCATATGGGGTCCTAAGGGGTTGTAGGACACTATATGACCCCTTAGGACACTATAGGACCCATAACAACCCAATATGTTGTCATATGTTGTCCTTAGGGGTCATATGGTATCCCATGACCCCTTATGACACCATATGACCTCTAACGACACTATATGGTGTCATAAGGGGTCATAGTGTGTCATAAGGTGGCAAGATGAACCATTATTATAATATAAAAAGCAATGCCAATATTGCTTACAAAAATTTGACACCTAAGGGGTCATATGGTGTCCTAATAGGTCATAGGACACAATATGACCCCTTAGAACACAATATGACCCTTTCTCCCTCCCTCACTCTATCTCTCTCTCTCTCCCTTCCCCCTCCCTCTCTCTCTCTCTCTCTCTCTCTCTCTCTCTCTCCCTCTCCCTCTCCCTAATATACTAATTTATTTATAAATTAATATACTGTATATTAATATATTATATATTAAGAAACAATAGATTAATTATGTGTAAATTTAGTTATTGAATTTACTTATTAAAAACGGATATCTGATTTTTGTTATACAAATTTCAAATTTGAAATTTTGGCTTGGGAATGCTTTGGGATTTGGCTTGGAAGTGACAAGCTTGGAAAGTCAACTGAAAAAATGCATTTTTCAGTATTCCTTGATTTTCCAGACTTTACACTGGCGGTTGACGACTTTTTTTATAGCCAAAATTGATAAAACGAAAAGGGTTTTTAGAGGATGTTCTCAGCTTTCCAACAATATAAGGCTTGTCTAATTTTAACTTTAATAAATAATTATTATTTATTTTCTAATTGAATTCTGACAAAAATCCCGATTGATAGACTGATTGAAAAACACTCATAACTTTCAAATGGTATAACATTTTTTGAATCAGAAACATGTATCACATCCTATGCTTCATCTACTATAGGGAAAAAATTTTAAAAAATTGAATTTCATTAGGTTTTGACCAATTAAAGGTGGTCAGATGAAGGAGTTTCTAAATTTATGAAAAGTTGTAGTAAAAAATTCATAAATAATTATTTACTTTATAAAAAATTATAAAAAAATATGTGTCACATCTAGACATGATTATAATACTTATATTAGAAATCTTATAAAAAAATATTATGATTTGATAGTGATTAGGGTGGTCATACATACACCTACTTCTTATCTTTTTCTTGATATTTTAGTACCACTGCATTGAAATTTGAAATTTTCATCAAATATGATTTTATTTCTTTCAAAAAATAACTAGTATCTTAGAAACTACATTCAATTTTCTATAGATTCTCTTTTTACATATTTTAAAAATAATGTTCACAACTTGTTCAAATTTTCATGTCAAGTTGCATAACTCTGATTTTCTAAAATTTCATTGCCACTTAGGGGCTTGTTTTGGCACACCATGATCCTGCACATACCCATGGATCAAATGAGAAAGGGAAAGAGAAGATTAATTAAATCCAACAAGATCATACCCAGAGATGGGTCAGGAAGTCAGAAGAACAATCAACACGTGGAAATGCTCTAGTTACACAACTGACAGAGGAGGTTTCTCCTAAATTGACATGAAGCTCATCTGGTAACTAAGGCAGATGCCTTAGGGGTAGGAAAAATTCATGAAGATAGTGCATATTCCTCGAGAAGAGGTTATGGAAGATGTTCCAGGCATTGGAGATGCTTATCCGACATGGAGATGTTTAATCAAGATCTGGTATCTTCCATCAAAAGTCATTCATATCAGTGACGGATTAGGGTTTCTTGGAGTTTAAAAGGATGAATTCACTTCATTTCTAATCACTTTGCATTCAGAGTGATTTAGAGAGATTCAGAGGAAGTCTAAGGTGATTCAGTGTGATCGATATCTTCTTGAGCGATTTCACCAGCGACCAGAAGAGTTCTTTAGGGTTTTCTTTTACCTGCAGCTATTCACAGGTATTTATCTTTCATCATGGAAGTGGGGTCATCATCTGAATGTATGTTTATTGAAAATCATACTATTTTTGAGGTCAAGGACTATCCTAGGCCTATTTTCAAGCAATATCCGCATATTGATACCCTGGACGATTCGATTGGCACATTTTCTCATGTCCCGAAAGGAGTCGTGTATGTTGAAGATGTCAAAGCTTACACTCATTATCATATTGATAATTTAGGAATGAGTGATATTAAGAGCATGTACATGAGCGAGTTAATGGGAGATTCTAGAAAGATTAAGCCCGAGTACTAACATATTGAGGATCTAGGATTTATTGGTATTTTGGATATTCCAGAATTTGAAGATGAGATTGTCAGATATGTTTTGAGCAGAGTGCATGGAGAATTTATCTGGTTAGATAGACCATATAATATTTTGAAGGTAGCCATCAAGGCCATCACCGATTTACCATAGGTTGGACAATGTCCCGAGAAGAAAGCTTTTAATGATCAGGTCAACAAGATCACCAATGCAACATCGAACAAGCAATCAGTGAGGATTAGCACTATCACCGATAGAGATATCAGATTCAAAAGCATGGTCATTAGTTACAAGGTAACTCAATCAAATTGACTGAATTCTATTTCTAGCTCCTGCATTTATGCAACTCATAAAATGATGAGGAAAAATGAGAAGTTAGATCTATGTGGTTGGATGTTGGATGAATTGTTGATTAACCTAGGAAAGATCAAAGGAGAGAAGAAAGGAACATACTGGTATGGAAACCTCATTGACTGTTTAATGTTGTTTTTCATTAATAAGACTCCCAGTTTTGGGAAGAGACAATGGGCATTCAATATCCCAGAAGGGAGGAAACTAAAACAATCAATTGCTACATTGGGTAGTCAGAGAGATGACAAAGTATGGGGTTACTTTAAATAATTTTAGAAGGATATGAATTCTAGTTAGAGGGTTCCAAAGAACATTGTTGAGAAGTACTCAACTAAGATATGCTTCATGGTTAATAAAGATGAAACTTTGATGGAAGCTATAAAGCCCTGAAAGATTTGGATTGAGGAATTGGGTTATGAAGTTGATGCTTAGATTCTAGATGCTTATGCAAAGTTTCTAATTGATGCACCTATTGATGAAACTGTAAAAACCTTTGGTACTACTAAGCAAAAAAATCAAGAGGTTGAAACCGAGTTCAACTGAAAGAAGAGGGAGAAGCAGCAGGGCAAGGACAACAAGTTTGTGGAATAGGTTTCATAAGACATCAAGGCATTAATTGATGTTATTCTGGAGAAAGGGAGAAAAGGGAAAGAACTAGAAATATTCATTGAGCCAATTGCAATAGAATCTAGATCTGATGATGACACACCCTTAGCATTAAAGAGGGTATTAAGGAAGAAAATTTAAGAGACTACGGTAGAAGCAAATAAGAAACTAGTTAGGAAAGTCACAATTAGGGCACCGACATAGAAAAGAGAACCAAAAGAAACACCTTCATCCCCATCTGGTACTGGAAGAAGAAAGAAGAAGGATGACACTGATCTTGCACTTGTATCTGGTAATGTAACTATTATTCCACCTAAGACTTGTATGGAATTAGTTGATGAAATAACTAAAGATGGTATGTTGAAGAATGTGCAATTTTATTATGAGAATTTGGATGATGTGAACAAAGAGAAGTAGAGGAATCCATTTTGTTGTATTTGGATATTTATAAGAAAGCCTTGTTAGAAATTAAAAACCAAATACCAACATAGTTATATGACATATTAGATGCTAGAGGATTATCAGCAATGGAAGAGGACATGCATATAAAGATTCATGAGTTGTTATCTATTTGTGTTTCTATTACTCCAGAGGCAATGGACAGGACAGTTGAGGTTGCATATAGAAATATTTTTCACAACAAACACAAAATAGTAAATCTTATGTTAGATAGGGTTAATGAGATAGACAAGGAGACCCAAACCTCATAATCCTTTACAAATGTATAAAATACATCCAAATGATCAATCATTGATTCATCATATTCCCCATGGAATTTTGGTACAAGTTGTGAAAACTTAGGGAACAACTTGTTTGGAATACATTGAAAGCCACTGAGATCTAATGGCCCGATGCCATCTGGAATAAAAGGCTTTCCTTGAAACATTTTCAAAAAGGAATTTTTTCATCTCCCTCTGGGTCTCTTCCCCTAGTAGAGCCACCAATTGAAATAAAACTTCTTATTAGGTAGATTCGCCACCTCTTAAGAGTACTAATACTTTTATTTAATTTTCGAGCTTCTTCCTCTAGCAGAGTCTGAAGTGAAACCACCATAAATTTTGAATACTTCTTATCATAACTCCCTAGCATAGTCACCAATCTGTTGGTGCCCAAAACCAGAGATTGGAAAACTTAAGGATTTGCCAAGCCCTTAATTGATCCAACTAGCCTTGGCCAATGAACAGGGATGGTTGAAGACCAAATCCCTCTGCACTTAAGGCTCCACTAAACCTAGGTGGGTATACCTTTCTCTCTCAAGCACTAAGAGGTTATTTAAAGTGGATTTAAAGTGGAAAACTTAAGGATTTTCCAAGCCCTTAACTGATCCAACTAGCCTTGGCCAATGAACAGGGATGGTCGAAGACCAAATCCCTCTACACTTAAGGCTCCACTAAACCTAGGTGGGTATCCATGTGAGAGACTAATGCCTTTTGATCTTATGTCTCCTCTCTAATGGAAATGAAGACAATGTCCTCCATTTCATCTTCCTCAGATTTCTCATGTGTAATTCCTCCATCAACTGCAATGAGACAATCTCTTTTACCTTTACCTTTGTACTTCTTATATTGCTCACATTTTTTCTCATTGTCTCCATTTGGACAGTTAGCTGCAATATGTCCAATCCGGTTACATGAAAAACACTTCAAAGGTAATTTACCTCTATCCTCACTGGTACCTCTGGGTAACCACTTGGCCAACAATGCTTCAAGCTCAATCAGACTGTCTTCATCATCAACATCTTTGTTGGATCTGGACTCATGACTGTGACTAGCTTCTCTTCTTTTCCTTACCAGTTGGTTAGAAACTGAAGCTCTAAATGTAAATTCGAATTTTTGAACACTTCCATCATAATCATTTAATTCAAATGGAGTTATTTTACCAATGATGGAGTCAAGAGTTACCTTTTTTTTATCAATAGACCTGAGTTGCTAAATGGCTGCAACTCAAATAGTGTAGACCAGTAGAAGGGTTCTCAACACCTTGCTAACCACTATGGTATCATCCACTATACCACCAGCACTTTTGATCTCACTGACTATCTCCTTGATCTTCTGACCATACTATTGAATATTTTCACCTTTAGCCATTCGCATGTCATCAAATTTACCTATCAGACTCTCCTCTTTGGCAATCTTCACATGCTCATCACCGCTATAGATATCCTCAAGTTTCTTCCACACTTCAAAAGCAGTCTACAAACCATGGACATCAACAAACTCTAAATTGGACAAGGAACTGATAATGGCCTCCAATGCTTGATTTTTCTCCTGTTGCTCCTTTTGATCATCAAACAAAATCCCACTAGGTAGGCTATATTTAGTAACAGAATGTTACCAATATTGACTTCCTAAGATCTTGATATAGATCTTCATCCTATCACTCTAGATTCTGTAGTTTTCCCTATTTAACTTCAGACCTTCTTTCTTCATCATGTTCTTCTAAATCTTTACCTCAAGATGTTAGGATTAAACACAAAAGGACCTGAAATGCTCTGATACGAATTGATGATATGACGAATCAATAATGATCTAGTCAACTAGTGAATCAGTAGATAGAAAACAAACTAAACTTTCACCTAAATCAATCACTGACCTAACATTAGTAATAGCACATTTCAGTTCACTTTCGGTCATCTAAACACATCTAAGTGGCTTTACTAGTTAAACAGATTAACCATATCAAAACATAACCACAAAATCATTCACCACTTGACACAATTATTTTTGACATGGAAACCCAAATGGGAAAAACCATGGTGGGGATGAATACCCACAATTATTCTAAAGTTTTCTTGTTAGGAGCCAAGCCTTGTTAGAAGCTTTAAAAAAATGTCATGTTAGGAACAGATCTGGTGAAGGACCACCCAGTTAAGCGATTGACTACAATACCCTATTAAAGGCAATACCCTATTAGGAGTAACCTCGATAGAGGATTTCAAATGCAAGCTAATGGATCACCTGGTTAGAGGATTTAGAAAGTACCAAGCCTATTAAAGCTTACCCAGTTAAGGGATTTAACTGTTGTAATTATTAGAGAGCAATAGGGTCTTTGTTGATCTAGTAATAGCATTGTTAGCACATATTTTTGAAAAAATATTTTGTGCTATCTATTGATGTTTTGTATATATATTTTCATCATAAGATCATTTACTATAGGATTGCATGTGTGAGAGATATGTTGTTGTGTCAAATAAATCCAATTGTATCCTGAATCTACATGAACAAGTCTCACCTGGGCATAATAAGGGATGACATTAAGTATGGTGGCATTGTGATAGCCCTCATCATGACAATATTTGCATTGCAAGAGTACATTTTAGGGTTCATAACAGAAGCAGGGTCATGAGTACATTCAGAGATGTTTCCAATGCCTTAGAAGTCCATTAGCATGGTTGTGGAAAGTTTACATTTGTGAAAGAAAGCCTTATCTTTATAAAATATGAAATTATGTTTATCGGCGTAAGTCACCCCAATAAGATTGCCTAAGGAGAAAAAGGTGTGTGTCAATAGAAAAACTCACACCGATGAGTCTGATGGTGTTTTCTCAGGGATCTACTAAAGTTCTTATTTTGTGAAGATCAATATGAGGGCCAACACATGGATTGGAATGCATATGTGGAAGAGGAGAATGGTAAGGGGTCTCTGTCTAGGAAAGACATTCTCCAACATAAAACAAACAAGATTCCAAAGGGTTCGGTGGAACTAGAGGGGTTGTTTGACAATAAAGACATGGCAAATTTCAAGCCCAACATTGGAAGTTGTGAAGAAGTGGAGAATATAAACTTGGGAAGTGAAAAAAATCCTAGAGAAGTTTACATTGGGAGGAAGATTACACCAAAAATTAGAGTTGCATTGGTCAATATATTAAGAAAATACAAACATGTTTTCACTTGGTCATATGATGACCTCAAGGCATACAAAGAAGATTTGTTTGAGAATGAAATCCCACTGAAGCTAGATGCAAAACCATTTAGGCAAAAGAAAAGGCCTATAAATCCCACACTGGCTCCCAAAATGAAGGAAGGGTTGATCAAGATGAGGAATGTAGGGATTATAGAACCTATAAGGCACTCCACATGGGTGTCAAACTTGGTGCCTGTTAGAAAGAAGAATGATGATATCAAATTATGTGTAGACTTTAGAAACTTAAATATATCATCTTTAAAAGATAATTATGCTCTACCTAACATGGAAGCTTTTCTGCAGAAAGTAACAAGGAATTAGCTACTTTCTATGATGGATGGGTTCTCTGGTTACAACCAAGTGAAGGTCAAGGAATCAGAAAAATACAAAACAACTTTCACTACACCATGGGTCACATATGTGTATGTCAGGATGCCATTCGAACTTACCAATGTTGGAGCTACTTTTCAAAGGGCCATGGATGTAGCCTTTGAAGGCCTCATTGATCATATTCTAGTTGTATACCAGGATGATTTGACAGCATACTCCAAGAAAGCAGAAAACCACTATAATAATCTAAAAAATATTTTCATTAGCACACTAGAATATAGTATTTCTCTAATCCAAAAAAATGTCACTTTAGAGTCACTCAGTAAATTGCTGGGTCATATTGTATCTAAAGATGGAGTAAGGATTGATCTTGAGAGAATTGCAGCCATTGATAAAATTCAGATTCCTAAAACAGTCAAAGCCATTCAATCATTCTTCGGACAAACTAATTTTGTGAGAAGATTTGTGTCAATTTTTCTAAGATTGTAAAACCTATTGCAAAGATGTTGAAAAAGGGTACACAGATAAAATGGACTAATGAAGCAATTGAGGCATTTGTGAACATTAAAGGGCCATCAAGGAAGCACCTGTACTTAAATCTCCTGATTTCTCTAAACCTTTTCAATTATTTTCGTTTGCTTCATTTCATACTATTGTTGCGGTTATGTTACAAAAGAATGATGAAGGTCATGAACAACCAGTGGTGTTCTTTAGCAAAAAACTACAAGCTTCTAAGTTAAATTATGATATAAATGAGAAACAAGCATATGCCCTAGTAAAAATTGTAAAATATTTTAGACCATATTTAGTGGGAGCTAATGTCATTGCCTATGTTCCTAATGCAGCAATCAAGGATATTTTCAGGTAGACTGAAACTACTAGGCAAAGATGCAAATGGATCAATCAAATCCAAGAGTTCAACATTGACATCCGGATTACTAAAATGGTAAGAGGTCAAGGTTTGGCTAAACTGATGACAGAATCAAATTTGGAGGCAACACAAATAAATATGGTAGAGTTGGAGGAGGCTCAAATAAGCATTGAAATGTGTCCTTGGTACAAAAATATTGTCTATTATTTAAAACACATGAAGTGTCTAGAGGATTTAAATGATAATAAAAAAAGAACACTTAAGCTTCAAGCATCTAGGTATGTATTGCTTAAGGGTGATCTATATTGGAAAAATAGGGATGGTATCCTTTTATTTTGTTTGGATGTTCATCAAGCACAATTTGTTTTAAAGGAATTACATGAAGGTGTATGTGGGGGACACTTTTCAACGAAAACCACTGCCCATAAAATACTCAATGTTGGTTACTATTGGCCATGAGTCTTTAAGGATTGTCATACTTATATTAGAAAATGTGAGGCTTACCAAAAAAATTCAGGAAAGCTTAAATATGATGGAGCTCTTCCACTTAGACCCATGCAAACTGAAGAACCTTTTCCGACGTGGGGTATTGATTTCATAGGAGAAATTACAAATAAATCCAGTGCAAGACACAAATAGATTTTGGTAGCCACTGATTACTTTACCAAATGGGTAGAGGCAATTCCTACAAGGCGGACTACAAGTAAGCTGGTAACAAAGTTTCTTTTGGAAAATATTATGACAAGATTTGGGGTACCCCACAAGATTGTTGTAGATAATGGGATGTGTTTTAGATCCAAAGAATTTTCTGACTTTTGTGAAAGTTATGGGATCACTTTGTCATATTCATCACCTTATCATCCCCAAGGGAATGGACAAGCCGAATCTAGTAACCAAAACTTGTTGAAGATCATTAAAAGGATGTCAGGTGACAACAAAAGGGCATGGGACTCAAAGTTGAATCTGGCAGTGTGGGTAGATAGGATAACAATCAAGAAGTCCATAGGGTTTGCTCCTTATTAGCTAGTTTATGGTAAAGAAGCAAGGTTGCCTCTAAATAACCTGCTCCTAGTGTATAAATTCCTCTCAGAGGAATATTTAGAAGAAATTGATTTCATGGAAGACAGGATGGTCCAGTTGGCTAAATTGGATGAATACAAAAGAGAGGCTCATGAACAAAATATATAGAGGTAGAAAATGGTAAAGGCATTGCATGACAAGAAAGCCTATGACAGAACCTTTAAAGAAGGAGAGTGGGTGCTCAAGTGGAATGCAAAAGACTAGGACAAGGGCAAGCATAGTAATTTTGAATCACTTTGGTTAGGACCATACATTATCTTAGAAAAGGGAGGAGAAAATTCATATTTCTTGCAGAATATTGATGGTGAAATTCAGGAATTTCTAGTACATGCTCAATATCTCAAGCATTTTTTCTCTTAGGGAGGAGGGAGTATTCTTGTACTATAGTAGTGTAGTTTTCCTTTGTTTTTTGTTTCTGTTTATTTCTGGTCTTCTTTCCAGAGATAGTTGAGATCTTGTTATGTCCCTAAAAAGGACATACATCCCTAGAAAGAGCCACTATTAGCACATATTTTGGCAAAAATATTTTGTGCTATCTATTGTTGTTTTGAATGTATATTTTCATCATAAGAGCATTTATTGCTGGATTACATGTGCAAGAGATATGTTGCTGTGTTAGAGAAATCCAATTGTATCTTGAATCTACATGAACAAGTATCACCTGGGCATAATAAGGGATGGCATTAAGTATGGTGACATTGTGATAACCTTCATCATGACAGTCTTTGCATTGAAAGAGCACATTTTAGGGTTCATCACAGAAGTAGGGTCATGAGTACATTCAGAGATGTTTTCAGTGCCTTAGAAGTCCATTAGCATGGTTGTGGAAAGTTACATTTGTGAAAGAAAGCCGTATCTTCATAAAATATAAAATTATGCTTATCGGCGTAAGTCACCCCGATAAGATTGCCTAAGGAGAAAAAGGTTCATGTTGATTGGCAAAACTCACACTGATGATTCCGATGGTGTTTTCTTAGGGTGTGATTGGCAGAAAGAAGTTTGGTGAGTTAGTAATCCATCGAGAAGAGCTACACCGATAGCATAACAAGAAGGCGAAGTCATCGACACAACATTCACTATCGGAAGCATGGGGAAAAAGCTACCGCGACACCCGATGAGGTTATTGACAGAACTTATGCTGATGTCGGATGGAGTGGAATACTTGTTGGCGATGTCATCAGAAAGTATCATCTTACACTACCCCGATACCCGATGGACAAGGTGGTAAAGGCAGTGTTATCGGTTTGACCTACTCCAATGAGGCGATACCAAAAGGAGGAGAATACTAATTCATTAGGGTAACTTAAACCATTGGGGAGAGGTGTTTCAGGTTGTGCTGATACCTGATGAGGAAGACAAGTTGGGCACGGAGAAGGAGACTTGATCAGGATAATTTTCACCAATCGAAGTCAAAGTCATCGAGATATCATTGTCTTATCGGGAGGAGACATTTTTTGTTACATCGATACCCGATGGGAAAGTAGAGATCAGTGCGAGCAAGGAGATCTCATCAGGGAAATGTATGCTAATAGATCAGAGAAGTACAAAGATACACAAGTATGAAGTCGATGTCATCGGGTCATCAGAGAAACATAAAATGAGTTGTTCCGATACCCGATAAGATGACCCGCTATAACAAACGAGATGTGGACTATGAAGGAGGATTCATTGGAATAATTTCTAACCATCAGAGGAACATATTTGGAGCTATGCCAATACCCATAGGGCAGAATGCCATAGAGGAATAGAAGGAGGGTACATCAGAATGACCTATGCCGATGTGACATAAAGGTGAAAGTAAAACCTAGCTAGAAGGTGGAGCCATCGAGGAAGTTATAACCATCGGAATGAGGTAAAATGAGCTATGTTGATGCCTGATGGAGTGATCAAGGAGACCTATTCCAATCAAAAAGATGGGTGGCACCAAGTGATGGAATCATCGGGAGGAGTCATGCCGACTAGCCATTGCAAAATCTGATTTTAACGAATCCACCTCCCATTATTAAATACGGTTAGTAGATAGGTCTGTGCTTGCACGAGGAATATAATAGCATGATTTTGATTGAGTAAATGCTCCTAATGTGTTTAATATATATATGGAATTTTGTATAAGGAATTTGCATAGCAGATTGAAGCGAATGGAGAGATTGAAGCAAAACTAAACTGTAGAAAATCAAATTTCAAAAAGCTTGAAGGATTCAAATATGGAGGGTTCTAGTTCCAAAGGCAAGAGGAAGATCATAGAAGTTTCTGATAGTGCCTCAAAAAATTCTAAAGGTGGAGAAAATGTGCAAAAGCGAAAGTTAAATCAGGACATGATTGACTAGATGAGCTCACCAGTAGCCAAGTCCTGAAGGTCTAAGGTTAATTTTCCTATCTGTGACCAACTAGATGATGATTTTAAGGAGATTGGTGATGTCTGGACCAAGGTTAGAGGCCACAAATTGTTCTTATATCATTACTCACGAAGGAGAAAGATGACCCCAATCTCAAACCCATGGATGATTGGATTGGGTAAGCTAGTGGTCCCTAATGTCTTTGTAAATATTCAATTGTTGAAAACTTTGGCTAGGGCTTATAATTCCACAAAAAGATGTATCCAATTACCAAATGGTGATGCATTCATCTATCTTTTAGTAGCTACCATTCATGAGGTTTTTGGTCTTGGTTTTGAATTCGGTATGCCTTTGTCTTTTGAGATGGAAGAAGAATATACAAAGATGGATACTGTATATAATGGGTGGAATTTGGCCATACATAAGGCTGAGAAAGGGAAGTTGATAGATGAAGACATGCCCCTATTTGACATCAACATTTTTAGACAGTATTTTTAATATACGTACATGGCATGCGATCAGGTGGGAGGAGTTGAGGTTCCAGATGTGGCTCGAATAGGACCTTTAGTACTTGCTGTTGATACACAAATGCATGAGCCAAGACAATTTGATTATGCTACCTACATTGTGGAAAAAATGCATGAGGGTTTCTTAAATCTTTAGAATAACCCTGATAAGTCTTTTAAGTTTTATTCATTATTGATGCATACTATCTTGTTTTATTGACGACCCAGGGGGTTGTGGCCTGAAGAATTGAAATTAAATGTTCATGGTAAAGATGGGCAACAGTAGCCAATTGTGGGTATCACTATGGGATTCTCGGTTCATGAGATCCCATTATGTCAAATTTGAAGAGTTTTTTGTTCAACCATTATATAGAGCTTTTGGGGTTTCTTGTGATGGATCATTTTTAGAAGAAATTAAAATATTTCTTAGACCCCATGAGCATGGAGATACAAGGGTGAATCATAATTGGGGTGATTGGTACACATGCCAAGACTTCTCATGTGTTAGGTTTTTTGGATTTGAAGGTGCTCCCTATGTGCTACCAAAGCCTATGCCAAACCCAATTTCTTACCTAGAGATTGTGAGACAAATGAGTGTCTCTAATGCACTTCATTTTGGGGGTGCCCACAAGCAAGTCTTCTTATCTAGAACTCTGCATTTTGGTGATTTCACCATTGTGTCAACAAAGGCTTATGAAGTTACTGACATAAGGTTAATAAAAGATTATAATCTATATGAGCACACATGTGGGAAAAATTATGACCCAAAGGGTTATATACACCAAAGCAGAAAAAAGCAGAATCTTGGTGATTACTTTCATGAGCATATTGAAGCCTTGGATATTTTCAGAAATAAGGAGTCTGAAGAAGCCATGCAGATTTTTCAGGATTTGAATTAGAAATTGGAAGAAAAAAGACAGAGACTGCAAAAAATGGAGAAAGAAGAAGAAGTTGAAAGTGAATCAGGTGAAAATGAGGCTGTCTTGAGATTTAAAATGTCTGAAAAAGAAGAGGAACCTGAAGCACAGGACCAAAATGTTGCAAGGATGAATGTTGATTTGGATGCTAGGCTTGAAGAGCATACATCTTTTGTGTCAGATGATGAATTTATTAGGTCGAAGGAGTTGAAGTCCTTCTTGTATCATTTCAAAGGAAAGAGGTTAAGAGAAGCATTACCAGATGTGACACCAGAGAATGAGGCAGAAATGCTCAGAAAGCTGAAGGCATAGATTAATTCAGAGTTAGAAGGCATGACCCCTCAAAGTGGAAGGCAACTTCTTGTAGAGGCAAGAATCATTCTTTTTCTAGGCTGGAACCTTAGTGCATCCTTTATTTTTGATAGCCTATTGCATTCAGATAAGAAAGATTTCAAGTTAGAAATTCATAGCGTAAGTGATATTTTTATTGGATCAAGATATGATCCAGATGATGAGGCTATGATTTTGTGGGCCCTTTATCCTCCAAATAAGAGGCCAAATATTATAGATGTGAACAAGGCCTTCGGTCACATGATGAATTTAAAGGTTGGTGAAGTGGATCCCATGGTCACAACGGATATGGGAATTGATATTTCTAAATTAAATAAGGCACAGATGAAGATGTTGGCAAAAGAAGTGGGGAAATACAAGTCATTGTATGAAGATATTTTGAGAAGTAGAGGTCAGCCTATACCCTGAATAACAGATGAATCAAATTGAAGAATAAGTACGAGGAATTGCATAAAGAAAACAAGAAGTTGAAAGAGAAAATGCAGAACATAAGGGCAGACACAACATGTGTCTTACTTTCAAAGAGATTTGAAAGTTAAATGGAGTTCTTGAATACTTCTAGACAGTTTACCAGAAGAATATGGATAACAGTTTGTCACATAAGAGAATTTCTGATAGATTACATATGCTCTTGCAGGATAAGAAGGCTAGTTAGACAAACAGTGTAATTATTGAGAAAATCCAAAGACTGATGAAAAATCATGAGAAGTTTGATGTAGCCTTGAAGGTTATGATGATTGTCAGGAAATTGTGCATCACAATATTCCAAAGGTGATAGATGAAACATGGTAGATTAAGGTCAGGAATGTGTGGATTAAAGAATGTCAATCATTATTTAATGCTTCCCTGAGTATTGCATGGGCTGATACCTTGGACATGGCAGAGACAATGGACCAGTTGGAAAGCTTTGTGACTATAGAGATGGAAGTGTGGGATATCATCTTCAACTCCAACACTTACAAGGATGAGGTCTACCTTCATCATATTCAGAAATGTGGCTTGTTCCTCGATGGCCAGAGTTAACTTGTGTCGATTATAATATGTTTTGTAATATTGTTAGTTGTTATAGTAGCTAGGGAGTTATTAGTTAGGTTTTTGTCAGTTTTTAGTTTGTACTAATGAAAGGGTGTGTCCTTTTATTTGTGTCTTTTGAGTCACATATTTATAGGGAGTCATTTTATATACAGGGGTTTTACAATTTTACAAGCTCCTATCTTTGAGATTGTTGGTTGGGACTAGTAGTGTTATGTAAAGAAAGTCAGTAGAAATGAAAAGTTATTTTGTGCAAGCAAATAATATCATGAAATACCTATGAGTCTATAGCTTTTGTATACCTTTTCATTCAAAAACTAATATATAATATTTACTGTCTTTATCTTCAGATCATTTTATGTTACATGGTGTTGATGAATCAAGTCCTTCAGATAACTCTAATTAAGATTTTTTGGAGTGTGCCATCACATGTTATTGTGTAGGAAACATTATTGTTTTTGTTATTCTTCCAACACATAATTAAACCATTGCATTGATAGTCTTGCATATTTGTGAGTTTTTCAAACTTTCTCCAAAGTTGATTGCAATTTTTTGTTCACTAAGTAACATATAAATTGTCAGATAAGGCATTGGTCTATTGTTAGTTTTCTGTGAGTAAATTTGGTGTGCATAAGGTCCTCATTAGGGAAACATACTTCTTATTTCTATCAGTATTGTTTTTTCATAATTACTTAAGGTCCAACAACATTTCTTTATAAGCATTCATTCACTATTAATTACATTGAAGTTTTCAGATTAAAGCAAGTTAAAGAACATAATAAAGCATAGTTGTAGGAAACATTTTTCCATTCTTGCAAACAACTAAATTGATAAGTTCAAATTCACTATAAAGAAGTCTCTTTGTGCTTTGGAGATTAAGGTATACCCGCCTAGGTCTAGAGGAGCCTAAAGTGCAAAATAATTTTGTCTTTGACCATTCCTATTTGTTGGCCAAGGCTGATTGAGAAATCAGTAGGAGATTTGGCAAAGCTCTAGGATTTCCAATCTATGGTTTTGGGAACCAACAAGCACTACTCTACTTGATTATATCCTTTTATGCTCCTATCTTCCCTCAGACATTTTGTAGATACTCCTTCTGGTTCGACAATCAATCACACTGACACACTTAACCAAAATTGCCAACACTATTACAAAACAACTCATCAACCTTATAAGAAAAACTATAGGTCGGTAACACATCACAAAACCTAAGATCTCATAGAGATTACAAAAAAATCAGTTCAAACATGACCGTTAGATTACATAACAATCAGCTGCACATAGTTCTAGATAACCTTGACTGCTCCTAGATCACCGCACATCGGATCCTATAACTCATCACATGATTTCCACTTCATGCTATGCACTTTCTCATTCCCAAGATAAAACAGTCATCTCTACATACCAAAACCACTTTGAAATTTATCACATGCATCATACATGTGTGGCATAATCATCTTCGATCACCATTTCATCATAGATCAACAAAATTGATTCACCAAGCTCCATCGGTTAGGGTTCGGCATATCAACAAGTTAGGGTTACTGGTTGATCTTTTTGCTTCAATAGTAATACCAATTTCCTTCACTACTCAACTACTAGTTACATTACTACATCACTACCAGTTGCAATTGACATCAATGACAACACTATAGTTCATCAATGCAATCTTCATGAAATTCCAAGAAAGGGATGCCTTTGATGAAAAAATAGAAAAGAAAGAAAAATAGAGTACATACACAACTGCAAAATTGTCAAAAATTGAATACCATACCAGAAAAAACCTTCAATTTCTCTCCTTCAAAAAGATAAGCATGTATTTCTCCTTCAGTCATCTACATCGGATCTTAAATAGTCTCATTCACCTGCTTCAACTGATTGTTAACCTCCTTATGCCTTAATTTGAATTTCTGAATTTTCTCTATCAACTTCTACACACCACAAATGATAAAGAGACCACAATGAAGGTAAACTATCAATGTCATAGGGTGAGGAGAAACATAATAAACACTCAAATGTTATGTAGAATCAATAAGATGGGAGTCAAACTTATTGTCATCAAGTATCTTAATGATACCATTTGTAACAAGTTGTTCAATTTTATTATTCAGGTTATGACATTCATTGGTAGAATGGCCATGGATTTGATAATACTTGCAAAAAGAAGGATTGTATTGATGTTTCTTTCAATTCTTTCTTCAATTTTTCAAAGGCAAAGTTATTAAAGAGGCTTTAAGAAGATCAAACAAAATACTCTCTTGTTATGATGAAAAGTCAAGAATGGATGCATTAGACAATGTACGAGGGTGTTTGTAATGTGTTGCATAAGGACATGTTGAAGAGCCAAAGGGGTGAATATATGAGGAAGAGATGTCAAAATGATATTTTCAATGTATTGTGGTGAAATAGGGTTCACTAGCTTAATGCACGTAAACTAGGAAAACTAGGCCTATTTCCACAATGATTACATTTGAAAGGAGAATGATCTACTAGGCTCAAGATGGCTCAACCACAAAGTGTATGTAGTGGTCCTTTGCTATTGAGTTGAAATATGATCTAAGGAAAAAGTGCAGTGACTCGATTGCCCATCTTGGCCTACTCCCATTAGTTTTGGCTTTGACAATGAATTGCAAACTATAGATCTTCATTTGATGATTCTACACATCTTTCTATAGCTTCATCACATGTTCCTACACATAGAAAAGAGATGAAATTGTTGGGGAGAAAGGAGTTTTCCTATGTCAAACCCTGATTTTGGAATTAACCTTGAAATTGAAAGTGTGTTGTTAGGTAGTAGAGGATAGAACTGAAATTGAAATGTTTATACCTTCATAGGCCTTCTTTGTGTTGAAATTCTCATCAAGATGCTTCATGTTGACTTGTAATTGACTTAGAAAGAGAAGACCATGGAGGTCATCACAAATGCATAGATCTGCCACAAACTCCTAGTCTTCATTGCTTTTATGTTTGATCACTTACTCTTGAGAATCTAGTATAAAATCGTCAACCTTGTAGTTGATAGATGATAGATAGATGCCAAAATGAGGGGAGATACCTTTCTCATATACCTATCCCAAGCATTTCAAGTTGCAAAATATTTCCCCCTAAATCAAGTCAATCATTGTGTGATTCCATTTTGGGCCCAAACTAAGGGGAGTAGGGCACCCTAGGCGTCATGCTCCCTCCCAAGTAGGCCTAAATTAGGACCTAAGAGCCTTAATAGACAAAGAAATCTAGAAACATATATGGGTGATCATATGGATCTGTGTCGCACTTTAGGCTAACAATGCTTGTTTTGGTTGGAAGGGTTCCAACCAGAAAACTTCTAGCTAGAAGGGTTTCGGTCAGAACACTACCAGCCAGACCAATTTGGCAGCCATGCAGCACTCGTGTGGCAAGGGGTTTTTGCTCGGAAAAGTTCCAACTGAAAGGTTTCTGGCTGGAAACCCCTTGCCATATATAAAACCCAAAATCCGCCCAAGCCCCTCATTTTGTATTGAGTGGCTTGGAGTTGAGCAGGAGGGTGAAAAGATTTCTAGAGATCCGGTTGGAAGGGTTTCAATGGTAAGTCCCTTTTGAACTTTTTTTTTAAATGTATTTATTTTATCATATTAATTTATATTGTTTTTTTTTAAATAGTTTTTAATTAAAAATTAATTTTTTGATAGCAAATTAGTTTTTTTTAAAAGTTTTTTTAAATAGTTTTAAAAAAATATATAGTTTTTGTATTTATTATATCATATTAGTTTAAGAATATAAGAAAATAAATACATACATGTACATAAATACACATATTCATACAAATACATACACAAACATACACATACATACATACATACATACATACATACACATACAGACAAACCTACATACATACCTACCTATATACATACATACATACATATAAAGTAATTATATGTACAACTTAGTACATACATATACACATACATAAAAATAAATACACATACATACATAACCATACATACATAGGTCTACATACATGCATACACACACATACATGTACATACAAATACATAAATACACACATACATACATACATAAATACACATACAATAATTATATACATCTCGGGACATGCTATCAGGGGTCATGTGTGGTCCTGAGGAGTCACACACATGTTCTAACACATGTGTGACCCCTCAGGACCAACATAACCCCTGATAGCATGTCCTGAGGATCACACATGACCCCCGATAGCATGTCCTGAGGTGTATGTATGTATGTGTATGTGTACATCCTAAGGCGTATATTATTATTTTATATGACCCCTTAGGACCACAAAAGGCCCCTTACGACACATGTGCACCCCTTAGGACCACGTAAGAACAAATGGTGTTGTAAGGGGTCTTATGTGGTCCTAAGGGGTCACACATGTGTTCTAACACATGGATGACCCCTTAGGACCTATTAGGACCACCTAAGACCAAATGATGTTGCAAGAGGTCTTATGTGGTCCTAAGGGGTCACGTGTGTGTTCTAACACATGGGTTAGAACACAATTTGGTCTTATGTGGTCCTAATAGGTCCTAAGGGGTCATGCATGTGTTAGAACACATGGGTGACCCCTTAGGACCTATTAGGACCATTTGGTCTTATGTGGTCCTAATAGGTCCTAAGTGGTCACATATGTGTTACAACACATGGGTGACCCCTTAGGACCTATTAGGACCATTTGGTTTTATGTGGTTTTAATAGGTCCTAAGGGGCCGCACATGTGTTCTAACACATGGTTGACCCCTTAGGACCACACAAGGCCCCTTACGATGCATTTGCACCCCTTAGTACCTATTACGACCACATAGGACCAAATGGTGTCAAAAGGGGTCTTATGTGGTTCTAAGGGGTCACACATGTTTTCTAACACTTGGGTGACCCCTTAGGACAACACAAGGCCCCTTATGACACATGTGCACCCCTTAGGACCTATTATGACCATATAAGACCAAATGGTGTTGAAAGGGGTCTTATGTGATCCTAAGGGGTCACACATGTGTTCTAACACATGGGTCACCCCTTAGGACCACACAAGGCCCCTTATGACACATGTGCACCCCTTAGGACCTATTACAACCACATAAGACCAAATGGTGTTGCAAGCAGTCTTATGTGGTCTTGAGGGGTCACACATGTATTCTAACACATGGGTGACCCCTAAGGACCACACAAGGCCCCTTACGACACATCTACATCCCTTAGGACCTATTATGACCAAATAACACCAAATGGTGTCGAAAGGGGTCACACATGTTTTCTAACACATGGGTGACCCCTTAGGACCACACAATGTCCCTTACGACACATATGCACCCCTTAGGACCTATTAGGACCATAAGACCAAATGGTGTCACAAGGGGTGTTATGTGGTCCTAAGGGGTCATGCATGTGTTCTAACACATGGGTGACTCCTTTGGACCACACAAGGCCCCTTATGACACATTTGAACCCCTTAGGACCTATTACAACATATAAGACATGTTAAAATTAATTAAATTATATATGCAATTGTAAATTAATACCCCTTAGGACCACACAAGGCCCCTTGCCACACATATGTACCCCTTAGGACCTGTTAGGACCACAAAAGACCAAATAGTGTTGAAAGGGGTCTTATGTGGTCCTAAGGGGTCACACATCCATTCTAACACATGGGTGACCCCTTAGGACCACACAAGGCCCCTTACGACACATGTGCACCCCTTAGGACCTATTACGATCACATAAGACCAAATGGTGTTGCAAGGGGTCTTATGTGGTCCTAAGGGGTCACACATGTTTTATAATAGATGGGTGACCCCTTAGGACCATACAAGGCCCCTTACGACACATTTGTATCCCTTAGGACCTATTACAACCACATTAGACCAAATGGTGTCCAAAGGGCTCTTATATGGTCCTAAGGGGTCACGCATGTGTTCTAACACATTGGTGAAACCTTACGACCACAAGGCCCCTTACAACACATTTGCACCCCTTAGGACCTATTAGTACCACATAAGACCAAATGGTGTCACAAAGGGTCTTGTGTGGTGCTAAGGGGTCACAAATGTGTTCTAACAGATGGGTGACCCCTTAGTACCACACAAGGCCCCTTATGACACATCTTCACCCCTTAAGACCTATTAGGACCACATAAGACCAAATGGTGTCACAAGGGGTCTTATGTGGTCCTAAGGGGTCACACATGTGTTCTAACACATGGGTGACCCCTTAGTACCACACAAGGCCCCTTACGACACATCTGCACCCCTTAGGACCTATTACGACCATATAAGATATATGTTGAAATTAAATAAATTGTATATGCAATTGTAAATTAATACCCCTCAGGACCACACAAGGCCCCTAAGGACCACACAAGGAACCTTACAAAAAATTTGCACCTCTTAGGACCTGTTAGGACCACATAAGACCAAATGGTGTTGAAAGGGGTCTTATGTGGTCCTAAGGGGTCACACATGTTCTAACACATGGGTGACCGCTTAGGACCACACAAGGCCCCTTATGATACATGTGCACCCCTTACGACCTATTACGACCACATAAGACCAAATGATGTCGCAAGGGGTCTTATGTGGTCCTAAGGGGTCATGCGTGTTTTCTAACACATGGGTGACCCCTTAGAACCACACAAGGCCCCTTAGGACACATCTACACCTCTTAGGACCTATTAGGACCACATAAGACCAAATGGTGTGGAAAGGGGTCCTATGTGGTCATAAGGGGTCACGTAGAACACATGTGTGACCCCTTAGGACCACATAAAACCCCTTATGACACATGTGCACCCCTTAGGACCTATTAGGACCACACAAGACCAAATGGTGTCGAAAGGGGTCTTATGTGTTCCTAAGGGGTCACGCATGTGTTGTAACACATGGGTGACCCCTTAGGACCACACAAGGCCCCTTATGACACATCTGCACCCCTTACGACCTATTACGACCATATTAGACATATGTTGAAATTAATTAAATTGTATATGCAATTGTAAAATAGTTTGATAGTCATTTGAATTTAGTTAAGTGTTCTAGTTAATTGTATGTGATAAATATAGTCATTTGAATTTCAAATGTGTATGTGATAGATAGACATATACATAAATGTGTTATTAATCTATATTTCATACTAGACTTTGCATGTTTTTGAAAGTCAAGTGTTTAAAGATTACACTTTTGAAAGTCAAGTGTTTATGTATATTTTAGTTGTTCATTACTAAACAAATTTAGTTGTTAAAATTTAATTTAGTTGTTCATTTTAGTTAAGTGTTTATGTATGTTAATGAACTTAATTCAAAAATTTAATGAGCTTATATCTATATATTTAAATTTAATGAACTTATATCGGTGACGCAATTATCCCCTTAAATCCCCTTAAGACCACTTAAAACACCTTAGGACAACATAATTAGATGAATCCAAACAACATAGTTAAATGAAACAATATATGTGTAAATATAAATTAAATGAATGTACATACATGAATAAAATGAATCCATGCATGTGTAAAAATATAAAAGAATCCATGATGCAAATATCTCCTTAAATCCCCTTAAGACCACTTAAAACACCTTAAGACAACATAATTAGATTGAAATTTAATTTAGCCGTTCATTTTAGTTAAATCCCCTTAAGCATAAAAATTTAGTCATTAAAATTTAATTTAGTTGTTCATTTTAGTTAAGTGTTTATGTATATTTAATGCACTTAAAAAATTTAATGAACTTATATCCATGACACAAATATCCCCTTAAGACCACTTAAAACACCTTAGGACAACATAATTAAATGAATCCATACAACATAATTAAATGAAACCATACATGTGTAAAAATAAATTAAATGAATACATAGATGAAAAAAATGAATCCATGCATGTGTAAAAATATAAATAAATCCATGACACAAATATCCACTTAAGACCCCTTAAGACAACATATATATAGATGATCTCTTGGATCATGCATATCTATAAATGAATCGATACATGTATACATACATTTAAAGATGATTTAATAGGTGATTCACACATTGAAAATTCAAGCTAATAAGATGAGAGGGGGGGGTGAATCATACAAACTTAATCTTCAATAAAAACAACGAATTCAACCTCGGTAACATATACTTCAGCAATATAACCAGAACTGCTAAACATGAAAACTCATAAGCATATAAACATCATAACACTCATAACACCAGATTTAACGTGGAAACCCAAATAGGGAAAAACCACCGTGGGATTTCGGACCCACTAAGAAATATACTTTTCTAGAGTATGCTCAGTTAAAAGAAAATCTTGTTAAAGATTACAAACACATTGCTAGATGTGACCCGGTTAAGGGATTTCCCTCAAATCTATTAGGATCTTCACCTTGTTAGAAGTGACCTTGTTAAAGGATTTCAAACACTCAATCAGAATGTCACCTTGCTAGAGGGTTTTACAAATAAGATTGTTAAGTCCACTTGCTTAAGAGATTTTCTGTCACTTTACAAAATAACAGTAATAAAAATCTATCTGCAACTTCACATCTAAAAAAGCTAAAGCAGATTCTTATTTACTCAATACAATAGGACTTATCTTGTCCATCTGCTAGGCTTTATACTCTGCTATTCAAATAGGTCTTCAAGATTTTGTGCTTGGTAATCACTATGTAGCATCTTTGTGCATACACTTGCTCGCATACATTGTTTATCAATAGTTCCTTATTTATAAACAACTTGTCAACCGCTTAATCTCCTTGATCACATATCCCATGATCAATCATAGCCATCAGATCTTCAAACTTGACCAAGTTCAATGTATCCTTTGATCTGAAAATGTTTTACCCCGCCTTGGAACTTGCATACATTGATAGTTCTGATACTTAATGTAAGTACATATCCAATAGCTAACAAGATGAGAGGGGGGGTGAATCATACAAACTTAATCTTCCATAAAAACAACAGATTTAACCTCGGTAACATATACTTCAATAATATAACCAAAACTACTAAACATGCAAACTCAAAAGCATATAAACATCATAACACTCATAACACCAAATTTAACGTGGAAACCCAAATAGGGAGAAACCACTGTGGGATTTCGGACCCACTAAGAAATATACTCTTCTAGAGTATGCTCGGTTAAAAGAAAATCCTGTTAAAGATTACAAACACATTGCTAGATGTGACCCGGTTAAGGGATTTCCCTCAGATCTGTTAGGATATTCACCTTGTTAGAAGTGACCTTGTTAAAGGATTTCAAACACTCGATTAGAATGTCACTTTGCTAGAGGGTTTTACAAATAAGATTGTTAAGTCCACTTGGTTAAGAGATTTTCTGTCACTTCACAAAATAACAATAAGAAAAATCTATCTGCAACTTGACATCTAAAATGCTAAAGTAGATTCTTATTTTCTCAATACAATAGGACTTATCTTGTCCATTTGCTGGGCTCTATACTCTATTATTCAAATAGGTCTTCAAGCTTCTGTGCTTGGTAATCACTATGTAGCATCACTGTCCATACATTTGCCCGCATACATTGTTTATCAATAGTTCCTTATTTATAAATAGTTTGTTGACCGCTTAATCTCCTTGATCACATTTCCCATGATCAATCATAGCCATCAAATCTTCAAACTTTGACCAGGTTCAATGTATCCTTCGACCTGAAAAACATTTTACCCTGCCTTGGAACTTGCATACATTTCTTGGAACTTGTGCTAGGGTATTGCGGTTCAATCTAAGCTATAGATCTTCCTATTGATTTTCCTTTGCCATAGATTCTTTAACAAAATTCATGCACGACATACCAATCATTTAATCATAGCCAGCTCATCAGCTTCCTTCATTAAATAATGCTTTTATTCATTCAATGCATTCTGTTACTACTCAGTTGCAACTCGGTAAATACTAAACTTCACTCGGTAGACATTTTGCCTTCATTAACTGATAGCGATAACCTTAGGGCTTACCGACTAGGTTCTTTAGGGTTTACCAACTAGGTTCTTTAGGGTTTATCGACTAGGTTCTTTGCTCGGTAACATAATATAGTAATAACCTTACAGTCAATAACATATGTAGGATATCAAAACAATCTAAACATCATGATCTCATCATTGTCTAACTCGGTAATAGTTGCCCATTGAATAACTTATTCCTCCCCTTATTCATCACATTCTTTATGTGTCTTTTACCGACATCTTTATACTCATCAAATCATACTTTTTAAGATATGGCAACATCATACTAAATTAGAAAATCAATTTCTTGACATCAATGACAAAATAATAATATTAAGACAGTAAACATCCTTAATCAGTTATATCCATAATCACCAACAACCTTCTCAATATCCTTATTGAAATGCCAACAATTTCTCCTTATCTGTTATAATGCCAACAATCTCTCCTTGTCTACTATAATGCCAACATACATTTCTTAGAACTTGTGCTAGGGTATTGCAGTTCAATCTGAGCTGTAGATCTTCCTGTCGATCTTCCTTTTGCCATAGATTCTTTAACAAAATTCATGCATGGCATACCAATCATTTAATCATAGCTAGCTCATCAACTTCCTTCATTAAATAATGCTTTTATTCATTCAATGCATTCTGTTATTACTTGGTTGCAACTCGATAAATACTAAACTTCACTCAGTAGACATTATGCCTTCATTAACCAATAGCTATAACCTTAGGGTTTACCGACTAGGTTCTTTAGGGTTTACCGACTAGGTTCTTTACTCGGTAACATAGTATAGTATTAACCTTACAATCAATAACATATGTAGGATATCAAAACAATCTAAACATCATGATCTCATTATTGTCTAACTTGGTAATAGTTGCCCATTGAATAACTTATTCCTCCCCTTATTCATCACATTGTTTCTGTGTCTTTTACCGACATCTTTAGACTCATCAAATCACACTTCTTAAGATATGGCAACATCATACTGAATTAGAAAATCAATTTCTTGACATCAATGACAAAATAATAATATTAAGATAGTAAACATCCTTTAGCAGTTATATCCATAATCATCAACAACCTTCTCAATATCCTTATTGAAATGCCAATAATCTTCCTTGTCTGTTATAATACCAACACTAGATCCTCCCTATCTTTTATAATCTCTAAAAAAATTTCAAGATCTTCAATAGGCAACCTCCACTTTTGGTTGCCACGTCCTCTTTTTGGCAATGTCTCCAACTGCAATCTCTTTGCTATTACTAAGTGACTGTAGTGTAGAACTTTTTGCCCATCCATATAATCAATGAATGTTACACCATTTTTATATATCTTTATTTGTTGATAATAGGTGCCTTTAACAACAATTGAACCAATGGGATATTGTTGCCCATCATCATCATTGACTGATTCCAATAACTTGCATTTTGGTTGTGTGCATCTCAGTAGATAATACTCTACACTTTTTGTATTGTCAGGATCAACAATCTTTGCAAAAATATCACCTGTGAAAATAGACCACATGTATATATATTTCAAGCAATATTAGTTCATTATACATTTTTAAATTAATTTTGAACAATATTAAATTAAATAATAATTTAAAAATTTGTACATGTACATATATAATTTGCAAAATATGCATGCATGCACCTATAACAACTAAATCAGAAACACGTTCATAATTAGTTGAATATAGAGGATCATAAATATCAATAATGTCACTATCTTCGTAAGGAGGCATTGTGTAAAATTATTTCATTTCCCATTGCACAACATATCCATTACCAATATTCTGACAATGAGTATTTGTGTTGTTCGCAATGCAATCAACACAAAAGCATGATTTTCCTCTTGCAAGAATAACACGAGGCTTGCTAAATCCTGTATTCATGACTTGATTAAAACTTGTAATACCATTAATTGATTGACAATTATAAGGATTTGATCGATCAATATCTAATAATAAAAATTATTTAGTCCATTTTAGTTCATTTCCCACATATGCATGTACATATATATATACACAAATTTTTAAAATAATTCAAGAACACTTGAATGTTTAAGAAAATTTGTATATATATACCTTTAACTTCCCAAAAATAACGCTTGTTGTAAGTTGTATCATGACCAACAAAATGATTTTTTGCACCATTAAATAATATCATTAGAATTACATATGGTGTTACTTGTACAGATGCTCTTGCTTTAGAAACTTGGACAACCCATGTACATACATATATATATTTAAATTAATATATGAAGAGAATTAAAACTGTACACCAATATGAAGAGAATTTACCTGCAAGTTCATGTTGGCAAAGTGCACGCTTCACACATGCTCTTGCTCTATCATGTCCTCCTTTTCCATGTCCACTCTCAAAGAAGTTCCACAAAAACTTTATGCTACGTCGATCATGTTGTAGGGATACCCATTTAAAAGCTTTTGTAGACTTAAATTGCCTTGACATGAATAACACACACACACACACACACACACACACACATATATATTTAAACTTTTGACCTATTATATACAATCAAATCATATCTATGAAAAGAATCAACTTATAATCAGTTTCAAATCTAATGTACTTACTGGCACATCCATCTGACCAAATCTAAGGTTGTGTACATTCTATCCCATGATCTTTAATATCTTCAAAAAACATTCCAAAATAATGTGCTAAATAGCTCCTATCATGACACGTATCATCACTGATATAGAAATAAACCTCCTTGATGATAATGCGTTTATTTTCAGTACTCTCTATACCATCCAAATGAAATTGACTTTGAATTTCTGTGTGAGGACTAAATGTATAGTTCTCAGAGAAATCTACAATTGAAAGAATACAACCTGGTAGAAAACAATTCTTTGAATCATGAAACTATTTAGCCTACCATCTTGCACCATGACAATGTTGGATATGTGGATATATCATATTACAAAATCTATCTATAAACTAAATGTAAGGAAATTCACTCTCTTTCAACATAATTTTTTTGGATTCTATTCCTGACTTACTTTGGTATGTCTCATATTCAAATCTCTTTCATATAACTAGTGCATGAATATCAATATTCTTAGTTTGCAACACAAACTTACTCAAAACTCCACAATCATTGCATTCAACTTTCATACATTGTATTTTGAACTCGTTTGAATCTTCTAATTGTGTTGTTCTTGTAGGAATGACTAGATTTGGATTAATTGTTGCCATGAACTTCTTAAATGAATGCAAGTGTAGATGAAATTCAACATGATTTAGACAACAAGTTTCACGTACCTTATTTATGTGTACAAAGAAAGGACACAATCTCTCAAACATCATTTGGCAAATCTTTACATCTGAAAATTCTTACTTGAATGCTTCAAACAATTCACTTTGTGTTGTATCTAAGAAATATTTAGGATGTGTAATCTTTTTACCATATTCATCTATCATCTATATAGTGTCCCTTCTATTGGAAGAAACATGAGATTGGTTGGTCTAATAATCAATGACCTATCTTTTTACATCTTCAGAAATTTTGTCTTTTCTAGGAACCCTATAGATATTTACCCAATTCTTTTCAATATTTTCATCCAACATATCTCTCTTCCTAATGTATCTTTCAACAGTTCTTCTAGATACATGTATTAATTGAGAAATTGCATTAACTTTTTTCTATGAGTCAATTTCTTACTAGTAATCATAGTCATCAATGCTCTACGTGCAACACTTAAATCAACACATAGACTTGTGTTGTCAATGCCATTCAATGCTTCTTATAAATTTTCAATTATAGTTTCTTTTAATAATGTATCACGAGAACTTTTCTTATTACCAACACCCAACAACTCCAAAACAAGTTTCATTTCCCTTTTCCTAAATAACTTAGCAAATAATTGTGCTCTTCCAATAATAGACTTATTTTTAAAATAATCATCCCACAATTTATTACAATGCAATTTTAATGTTCTTTCAGGTATCATATCTTCAGATGGAATTTTATTGAAAAGACTATCTTCATCCATTTCCATAAAAAATTTCATACCAGAAAAAAAAAATTCATCTTGTACCTAAGTAGATGTTTCTTGAACATCATCATGTTGATCTTGAACATCAACTGATTGTTGTTGACTACGTTTTGTATGACCTTTCATCTTATCATCTCTTTTACGATCTTACAACCTTGATCTAGCCCTCTGATTCCCCATTGAAAAAAATATTCAGATCTTCAAAATTTAGTGCTTTGAATTAAAAAGGTTATATATAGTTACTTTTCCTCGGTTCTCGACAAAAAAATATAATTAGTTAAATGTATAAATAATTTTGCATTTTTAAACTTAACATGTGTAAAATTTATCCATTTAGATCATTTGACTTGAACTCCAATTTTTATAATTTAAAAGATGAAAAAGTAAGGTTCAAGAAATTTAAGAGCATTGATAAAGAGTAAGACATTAAGTTTACTTCAATTAGATACATTTGACTATATGCAATATACATATGAACATGATTTAATAACATTAATTGCTTGAAATCACATAGCTAATATATAGAGAATTTGAGTCAAGTATTAGCAAAATAAAATATAATATAATTCAATACTAAATAGTGTTGAATATATACTCAATTTCATTAAAATGTTTAAATATATTTTACAAATTCAATACTTAGTTAGACTTTGAGTATGTAAGTTTATAAGAATTAATCTACTCATATAGTAAATAAGTTATATCTAGTTACTTTTCCTTGTTCTTAACAAACAAAATGTGATTAATGAAATGTATAAATAATTTTATTTTCTTAAACTTTTTAAATTGAATAAATGAAACATGTGTAAATTTTATCCATTTAGATCCTAACTCCCCTTGTTTTTGAGGTGGAAGTTTTGGCAATCTCGGGCTTGGATCATTTGTCGGTCTCACTAGTTTTGCAGAAGGATGGAGTTCCGCTCAAATGCCCTTTTAAGGTGGAAAAGATATGGTTAAGGGAGAAGGGCTTCAGAGATCAGATTGTTCAATGGTGGAAGGAGGCCCCTATGATTGAAGGTTTCTTGTCTTGTCAGTTCTTTAAGAAGTTAAGCTATGTCAAATAGAAACTAAAAAGCTAGAACAGGACTGTATTTGAAAATATCTTTGAAGAGAAATGAAAGATTGAAGGAGAGTTGGGGGCTCTAAATTCAAAAGTCTTAGCAAAGGGAATGGATGAGGTGGACTACCTCATGGAGAAAGACCTACTCAGTAGATATGGGGAAGTATTGTAGAGGGAAGATATTTTTTGGAGGCAAAAATCATGTGAGAATTGGATTAGAGCAAGAGATAGAAATACAAAATTCTTCCACAGTTCTATGAAGGTTAAGAGAAGCCTTAATAGAATTTTATCTCTGCGTCTGAAGGATGGAACTTTGACAGATGGTTTTGACTAGATTAACTAGGAGGTTGTTGATTTTTTTGGAAATTTATGGAACAAGAGCGGGATTGATCAGGTCAAATTGAAAGAGGAGTTTTTGGCTATGATTCCATAATTAGTTACTAGGGAGGACAATCGGATGCTTGAGGAGCCAGTCTCTTTGAAGGAACTGAAAGAAGCTATTTTTGGTCTTGGTGGGGAGAAAGTGTCGGGCCCGAATGGCTTTCAAGCTTTCTTTTACCAGTATTTTTGGGATTTGTTAGGCGGTGAGTTGTTGGCGGTGGTTGAAGAGTCCAGGACTAGGGGATTTATCTTGAAAGAATTTAATAGTACATGGTGGTACTTATCCCAAAGAAAGACAAACCAGTGGGCTTTGAGTAATTCTGACCGATCTCGATGTGCAATACTATTTACAAAATCATTTAAAAAGTTGCTACCAATAGACTCAAATTAATTATGGAAAAACTTATATCTTGTGAATAGAGCAGCTTCACCCTGGGGAGGAACATTGTTGATGGGATTATTGTGGCTCATGAGGCAATACACATGGCTATGAAGAGTAGACAAAGAAGAATGATGTTGAAGCTCAACATCCGGAAAGCCTATGACAGAGTTGACAGGTCCTTTCTATTGGTTGTGCTTGCTAAGTTTGGTTTCAGTATATGTTGGATTAAGTGGATTTCTAGTATGATTATGCAGTTCAATGTTTCGGTATTAGTTAATAGCAACCCCCAAGGTTTTTTTCCTACCTCACCAGATCCCATCTCCCCCTTTCTATTCATCTTGTTGCTGGAAGTTTTAGGCCGATCGATTGCAAGAAAGTGATCTTAGGGGATGTGGAAAGGCATTGAGATTACTAGAGGGGTGGAATGGATTTCACATTCGCAGTTTGCTGATGATACTTGCCTTTTTGGAGTGGCTTCCATACAAAAAAAAATGGTGATGAAACAAGTTCTTGATAGATATAGCTAGGCCACTAGATAGGAGGTCAATTGGCAAAAATCAGAGATATTCTTTTTTCACACAAAGGTAGGCACTCAGAGGGTCATTGCCAAACTCTTTAGCATCAGAATTGGACAGCTCCCAGGGAAGTTTCTTGGTATGTCGCTCTTTGTTGGAGCTGGTAAGATGGAGATTTGGAAAGGGCTAATTGATGGTTGTAAAGCAAAAATGGAGGGTTGGAAAAGTAAATGGCTCACGTTGGCTGATCACATCTTAATGTTGAAATCAGTAATCTCAGCAATGCCAATTTTCTCCATGGCTTGCTTCAAACTTCCAGGTATGATCATCAAGAATATTCAACAGAAAATGAGGAAATTCTTGTGGAACTGTAACCAAGATTAGGACAAAATTCCTTTAATGGCTTGGGATAGAGTTTGCAAACCGAAAGGGGGTGGTGGTGTGGGGCTCTGTGATTGGAAGTTAATCAATGAAGCTATGGGGGTGAAGTTGGTGTGGCAGATGTATAGTATGACAAAATAGAGATGGGTATGAATTCTTCAGGTCAAGTCCCTGGACAATGAAGATAGGGAGGGAATACTCACGCTTGAAAATCCCACTAGACGATCTTCCCTTTGGAACTTTCTAATGAATTGTAGAGGCATGGTTACCAATCACCTAACATGGTGAATATGAGATGGCCATAAGGCTAGTTTTTGGTAGGATTCAAGTGGGACAAACGCCCATCCTTGGATGTCGAGGTTCCTTTGTGGATTGTTCAAAAGACCACCCAACAATGGGGAGACAAAGTGAGCAATTTTCTAGTCCCAAAATCATTTGATCTGGGATAGAGGATGACTTGGAAGGATCCTAGCAGTCTGGATTTGGGGTAGGATGATCAAAGGATGTTGAGGAATATCCTAGCAAGCAGAGAGGTGATGGGTTTCAAGGAGCAAGATGAAATCATTTGGTGTGGTGTGAAGAGTGGAATTTATTTTGTCAAGCTAGGGTACGCCTTGTTGGAGGGAGATGTCAGGAAGGTGGATTGGGAAGAAAAGATATGTTGGAACAACGCTTGTCTACCCAAAGCAAGTGCATTCTCATGGCTGGCGAGTAACAACCATATTAGAAGAATAAATGACCTCTTGAATGGGTTAGAGGATTTTAAAGTATCGCATGTTGTAAGGGAAGTAAATGCAAAAGCTGATGTGCTCTTGAACGTAGGTGCAAATGGTTCCTTGGCTGAACATTTTAATTTCTTTGAAGACTTAAGGGATTTGAATCCCTTATAATTTGTATGAAGAAGCTTTGTGTATGAAAGGGGAACCTGAGAAGTTGTGAATAACTATGCGTGAACCATTTTAGATATGTATGTTGAGGGGTGGGGAAGGCTCATGTGGATTGATTACACCACAATGGCAGCAATTGAGTAAATGGTAGCATAGGTGCAATGATGATAGTGAATGGAACTTTGTATTTGTTGGCAATGTGTGGTGTGAGGTGGTGTGTGCGGTGTAATAAATGGATGGGGTGGCAGCTGGTTGTGACATAATGGTCCTCATTTTTGGCACTGCGAAGAGGATTTCAATTTCCCTTGCAAGTGTTGTTTCTTGGTTGTGTGGCAGGGGAACGATGAAAGCAAATTTCTCTTTGCTCACTCTGGGCCAAATGCCTGCCTTTCGAGGCCCTATTTCAAGCCATCGTCTGAAGAATGTTTTTAGGGTGGATGAGGAAGAATTTTGGAAGGCTATTTTTTTGATGTTTGGGGATGAATTCTTGGACACTAATTATCATCCGCGAACTAATTTGGACATATCATCCCTATTTGTGGCACTAGTGTTGATGGTGAGAAGTTCAAGGGAGGAGGTGATGCAGGTGACGTCTCTAGTGTTGAGACCAAAATGGTCAAGTGCCCTGGCAGAGATGGTGGAATGTGTGGAGATTGGTGTGGGTTTGCGAATGGAGCAAGGGTCGTGGAGGTGCTTAGGTAGGCAGAATGATGCAGTGTAGCCTTTGGTGGTGTGGTCGGCCCCCTGCTCGGTTGAAACCCAGTTGGAGGATGCAAGGAAAGGGTGGCGGGATCTGTTGGACTTTGTGCGGAAGATGGGACCGACGGAGCGGGTGAAACTGTGTGGCAAGAAGACCTTGGTAAAGTCGCAGGCTCTGATTGGTGAAGATGGGCGGCCATTGGTGTGTCATCAAATCCCACAGAAGAGTGAGAAGATCGTGGAATGCAGTGAGTTGCGAAGAGGATGACCAGGTGTTGGTATTATGGATATGTTGCATTGGTTTTGTCATTGATATCAACACTTATCAACACTTATCCTTCTGGAGGTCTTTGGTTATGTTCATTGGCAAGTTCAGTGACATATGCACAGTCACTGGTATTTGGTTCACCGATAGGTTATATTGTTCACTGACACTGAGGATGACTTGTTATCATCTGGAGATCACTTGGTTATGTCGAAGACATGGTTTGGACACTTAGTTTTAGAGATTTGGTTATTGGTCTAATCGGGTTGACATATTTGTTGTTACTGGTGAATTGGTCTAGGTTATGGACTGGCACGCATTATCTATTCTAGATCAACATGACACATTATGGAGATGGTTTAATCAATTAATATTGTTGTTGAGCTAACATGATGCATCACATCTTGACTTACTTGTAATAGAGTTTATTGTATTATTCTTAAGCTGACCTACACATTTGGTCTTAGGTTTTGGTATATATGTAAGATCTCAATTGTGAGATTCAGATAGGAGAGATGCAATAAGGTATTATAAGGTTGTGATATTCAGCATATGTGAATATAAGAAGAGCTACTCATGCAAACATCATTTGAAGATTGAAGGAAGGTTTGAAGGAGACAATCAGAGCTTAACTGATATTGAATCCAGCATTGGAGATGCTACTTTGAGCAATATATTATCATTGGATTTAATCATTCAATTGTAGTCAATGTGACTCCCATCTTGTGATTGAGCAGTGAGCTCTAGGCAACTGGCCTTTCTACATGTGCAAACCCCATTTGTATACACATACTATCTGTGGTAGTATCATTTGATTCTGGGTAAGGTTTCTCACCATGGTTTTTCCCCTTACAGGGTTTCCACGTACAAATATTTGTGTTATGTGTTGTGGATATTGTTTCTCTTTTTGTTTCATGCATTAAGTTTAACCGGTACTGTTATTAACTGTTAATCTGTTTACCAACATTAAGATTGGTTTACCGGTATTAAGTATCAAGTTTGATTTAAGTAGTATTTGGATTGAAATTATTAGATAGCTGATTCACCCCCCTCCCCTCTCAGTTGCCTCTGGGTCCTAACACCAAGAACCACGACTAGTGTGGGGATGGCGCAGTCCAATGTAGGACCCAGTCATGCCATCCCCAACTTCTCTAGGAGGCCCTTGACTGGTTCCGATAGGTTGGTTTCTTGAGTAGGCCGTTAGTTTTTTTGGGAGGTTTTTCACTGATGTAAGGAATGTAACCTTAGTGGTAGGCATAGCTGGTGTGGTTTTCTATCTCGAGTTTCATTTTGAGTTTTGTAGGGGCGAGACCCCACATAGTTTTAAGATAGTGGAAAGCTGCAGAGAAGCTGAAGGCATGTAATTTTCTCCTTTCAAGCAATACAAATTTTAAACCTGTTACCGATCAAAAAAATAAAAAATTATCCATTTAGATCATTTGTCTAAAACTCCAATTTTTAAAATTTAGAAAATGAAAAAACAACATTCAAGAAACAAGAGCATTGATCTAAAGAGTAAGAAATTAAGTTTACTTGGATTCTACATTTGACTATGCAATGTACATATGAACATGATTTAATAACATTAATAACATGATTTATTAACAATAATTGAAAAAATAATTTAAGATAGCATAATTGAAAATAATGATTGAAGCGCAATTGTCTTTGGACATGTAGTGTCGCGGTTTAAACACTTCATTGGTGAAGCGGCCACCAAGGTTCAAATCCCTGCTGGGCCATTGTGCTCGTAGATTTGAACAAGTGAAGTGTGGGGATGAGGTCCCCCATTTGTGGCCTCACCGGTTCATAGCTCCCGGTCAAAAGCGTTCACGTGGAGCCGGAGGGCGCGTTGTGCCAGTGTCACTGGTCACGTTAAAAATTTTACTAGGCATAGTTTTAAAATAAATTAAAAAATAAAATGATTGAAGCACAATTAACAAATAATAAACTAAAGTTTTAAATTTAATCTAAAAAATATTTAATTTCCAAAAAATCATCTAATATTGTAAATTAAGCATATGATTGAAAAAATAATTTAAAATAACATACTTGGAAAGGGTAGACGCCTTCCGGAAAAAAAAATCAAAATCTCCACCCCTTTATAAAATTAGAAATATTTGCCCCTTTATAATCTTCCTACTCGCTCCAAAATGCCACTTTATTTGAGAAAAAAAATGATTATGCCACTTTATTTGAGAGAATTTTTTTTTTTTTTTGCAAAAATCACTCTTATAATTTTTGCACTTGATTGTTTTAAAATTTTTAATGGGAAAATAAAATAAAATTTATATGTGGTTCAAAAAAAAATATCGAATCACTTCAAAAAATTTTGAAAAAAATATGGTTCACCATAAGAGAGAGTCTTCTCCAAAAGGGTATTTTTATTTTTTTGATTATCATAAATTGAATAGACAAATTGTGGTGGGAGACAAAAACTAGCAAATTCTAGTGTATTCGACTTCCAAATGCTATAACAAAGAAAATGTACATCAAAAATTAATTTATTTTTTTCATGCACTGTATAAATATGTCATCTATAACGGATATCAAAATCAGAAAAAACAAAGTTGATTTACATTTTCTTTTGTGGTGGGAACTAAACCCCTTGATTTTCAACGTTTTTCAGCAATAAAAAATTGAACTTTAAAGATAAAAAAACATATAAATTATTGACAATTATTTTTTGAAAAAATAGTAGACTTAAACTTCAACAAATTTCACACATTTAATCAGTTTACATCATCTTCAAATAAAAAATGCAAATGATACTTTTATGGCAACGAAATTGAACAGTTATTGTTGTGTTAGCCTTTTCCTTTGTAAAAGTGTGACTCAGGTTTGTACTTTTACCCATATTGAATTGGGTTGTGATGAGTGGAACCAGATGTTGGAGGCCATACATTCTAAAAGAGGGTCTAGTTGAGCAAGAAATTGCATAGGGATGCAATTTACACCACTACAAATCCATCAAAGTTTAGTTTAACACATCATGAGAAATCCATGTAGTGCTTTTTCTTTGTAAGTTCCTCATGATTTTTTTGTAAGATCACAGACAATTCCTCAATTATTTTTTATTCTTAGGTCTCGATAGGAAGACATTTTTTATGAGTATCCATAGATTCTTGAATTTATGTTCTCCTTTAAGCTATGATATATACTTAAGTATAGATCCTTACTATTTTCTTTTTTGATCTCTAAAATTTCTATTGTTCCTTTCTTTTTATAATCCTAACCAATAAAGGGTGGGATTTGTTTCCATGAGTCCTATATTATATGATGAGACAAATGATGTTTTGTATACCAACTAATCATAAAATCTTTTAGAGATCTAGGAGAAACCTAGTGAGATGAAAGGTGGAGAAAAATATTCGACCAAACTTTCCTTGAATAAGAGCAATGGAAAAACAAGTGGTCTATACTCTCTTCTACTTGATAACATAAACTATATCTATTTATAAATTGAAAGTCTCTTTTTTGTAAATTGTCAATGGTTAAGATATTGCCATGAGCAACTATCCACCTAACATTGAATAACATAAAAAAAAGTTGAAATTAAACTATATTAGATCAAATTTATATTACATATATAAAAGACCAAATTACTTTTTTAACATTCATTTTGATTATATGAAGATAAATTACAATAGAATATTTTAAAAGTCAATTCATTAGGTATAGAGAAGTGTCTTAAATCAGCTAAAAAGATAAAATAGAATAAGAACATTTTTATCTTCATTGCCTTGAAGTTTTCAATCAGCTCAATAGTCGGATTGACAAGTAGAATTCCTAAACCACCTCTCCTTCGAGAAGCGCACCATGTATAATTCAATCGCACCTTCCTTTACACACACTCTCTCTTTCTGTATGTCGTTTAGAATGGAAAGAGGACAAAACGGCATCAGAATGTGGAAAGGCCAAAAGGCCATGACGTTTCTAATCCTCCCTTGGAACATATGTGTAAAACCAAGGGACAAAAATGAATACAAAAGTCGTCAGATCAGATAAGACATTACAAGTCCTGCCTGCTATGTGGATATAAACACGTATAAGTCGTGGAGGCAGGATCACCTAATTTCTTATGCGATCTATAAAGAATTTTTAGTCTTAGATTGAAACCTCTTTGATATAAACGCGTATAGTCGTGGAGGCAGGATCACCTAATTTCTTATGTGATCTATAAAGAATTTTTAGTCTTAGATTGAAACCTCTTTAATAAGAGTCATTCACATGTTTTTTAAACTATTAATGGAGATATAAGAATTTTTTAAGTTCGAGATTTGTTTTTTCTTTATATTTGATTTATATTTTTTGTTTGAAATTTGTAATTGACACAAAATTAAATGATAATAATGGATATGAATATACATATTTGGTTCTTATTATAAGGTTGTTGTGTTTTCTAAAATGATCATGTATCTCAAATTATGTTGTACTCGCAAACATGTATGTAAAATAATAAATATTTACATGTAGAAGGATACCTAGATCTATATAAAGTACATGTTAGCTATTCCTTTGGTATGCTTGCTTATTAACTATTTGCAAAAGAGTAAAAAAATGTGTCATGAATAGGTTTTGTCATACAAGTAAAAGTGAAGGCAAATATAAGATAAAATTTTCTATGATAAAAAGAAAAACATAAAGAATAGGATTTGGGATTAGAAAGATATTTCTTTTACAAAAAATGGAATACTTCGCATTGTTTGGTTATTAGCGGATGACAAGGTACACGGGGTGCTAGCAAGTTATATAATAATAATTTGCATATTAACATGAATTAATCTATGTAGCACATGTCATTACCTAAAAGCTAATCATAGGAATTGTTGACCAGCTCTCAAAATTGATGTCCACAATCATAGAAAATATATTTAAAACCTAAGCCTATTTATGCATGTCTTTTTAAGGTAACGAAGAAAAATCATAATAAAACCATGGGTAGCTAATGACTTGTTCTTAAGGTAGAGAAACCCTTCTTCACTTTAGTTGTATTATGTTCGAGAGGGTAATTACTATAGCTCCTATGGAATAATTAAGTTGAGAAATAAGAAACCAAAATTGGCCTTAAGATACCCACTTAATTTCCACCATTAAAAAATAAAATTTAGTAAAGATATCTTCAATTACTCATTGAAATTTAGCTTTTTTCAAATTTGAAAAAAGTGACCATTTTTTTAACCCAATTTCCACATGATTACCTTAAAAAATCATAATTTAAAATAGAAATTCTTTTTTATCTAACTCATAAGATAATGCCTACAAATTGAAGCTAGAGTCAGGTTGAAATTGGTATGGAATTTGTTTTAGTGAGTCATCAAGTATATAGATGTGAATAGAGGGGTGCAATTGGAGATAACCTCTAGTGAGGGATATGAAGATAAAGGGTTTTACATGAAGAAATTAACTTTAGTACTTAAGAGTACAAAAATAAATGATTAATGTGATATATTGAAGTTTCTATGATGCAAATCAACTTTGAATAGTCTATCATAGTATGCATTTAACCTCTTTAATTCAAATGTTGTATTTTTTAAAATATTTTGTTTTTTGATTAAGGTAAAAGGGTTTTATAGGGATGGGTGATCGTATGGATCTGTGTCGCACTTTAGGCTAACAATGCATGTTCTGGCTGGAAGGGTTCTGACCAGAACACTTCCGATTGGACCGATTTGGCAGCCACTTAGCGCTCGTGTAGCAAGGGGGTTCCAGCCAGAAATGTTCCGGCTGGAACCCCCTTTCCCTATATAAGAGCCGAAATCCGCCCAAGCCCCTCATTTTGCATTGAGCGGATTGGAGTTGAGTAGGAGGGCACAAAAAATCTCAGAGATCCGGTCGGAAGGGTTTCGATGGTAAGTACCTTTTTTTTTTTTTAAATGTATTTATTTTATCATATTAATTTATATTATTTTTTTAATAGTTTTTAATAGAAAATTAATTTTTTCATAGCAAATTAGTTTTTTTTAAGTTTTTTAATATATATATATATATATATATATATATATTCGATCATATTAGTTTAAAATATTAGAAAATAAATACATACATGTACATATATACACACATGCATACAAATACATACACAAACATACACATACATAGATACATATCTACACACATACATACAAACCTACATACATACATACATACATACATACATACATACACATGCATACCTACATAAGTACACATACATGCAAACCTACATACAAACATACATACCTACCTACATACATACATACATACATGCATACATATACATACATATAAAATAATTATATGTACACCTTAGGACATACACATACATAAAAATACATACACATACATACCTAGGTCTACATATATACATACACACATACATGTACATACACATACATAAATACATACACATACATACATAAATAGACATAAAATAATTATATATGCCTTAGGACATACATACACCTCAGGACATGCTATCAGGGGTCGTGTGTGGTCCTGAGGGGTCACAGAACACGACCCCTGATAGCATGTCCTGAGATGTCTGTGACCCCTCAGGACCACACACGACCCCTAATAGCATGTCCTGAGGTGTATGTATGTATGTGTATGTATAGATCCTAAGGTGTATATAAGTATTTTATATGACCCGTTAGGACCACATAAGACCCCTTGCGACACATGTGCACTGCTTAGCATCTATTAGGACCACATAAGACCAAATAGTGTCCAAAGGGGTCTTAAGTGGGCCTAAGGGGTCACTCATGTGTTCTAACACATGGGTGACCACTTAGGACCACACAAGACCCCTTGTGACACATGTGCACCCCTTAGCACCTATTAGGACCACATAAGACCAAATGGTGTCACAACAGGTCTTATATGATCCCAAGTGGTCACACATATGTTCTAACACATACATGACCCCTTAGGACCACTTAAGACCCTTTGTGACACATGTGCGCCCCTTATCACCTTTTAGGACCACATAAGACTAAATGGTGTCACAATGGGTCTTATGTGGTCCTAGGGGGTCACACATGTGTTCTAACACATGGGTGACCCCTTGGGACTAAACAAGGCCCCTTGTGACACATGTGCACCCCTTAGGAAATATTAGGATGACATAAGACCAAATGGTTTCGCAAGGGGTTTTATGTGGTCCTAAGGGGTCACACATGTGTTCTAACACATGGATGACCCCTTAGAACCACACAAGGCCCCTTACGACACATGTGCACCCTTTAGGACCTATTAGGATAGCATTAGACCAAATGGTGTTGAAAGGGCTCTTATGTGGTCCTAAGGGGTCACCCATGTGTTAGAACACATGGGTGACCCCTTAGGACCACTTAAGACACCTTGGGACACATGTGCACCCCTTAGCACCTATTAGGACCACATAATACCAATGGTGTCACAAGGGGTCTTATGTGGTCCTAAGGGGTGACACGTGTGTTCTAACACATGGGTGACCCCTTAGGACCACACAAGGCCCCTTACGACACATGTGCAGCACTTAGGACCTATTAGGTCCACATAAGATCAAATGGTGTCGAAAGGGGTCTTATGTGGTCCAAAGGGGTCACACATGTGTTCTAACACATGGGTGACCCCTTAGGACCACACAAGGCCCCGTGCGACACATGTGCACCCCTTAAGAGCTATTAGTGTTGACATTTTGATGTTGTTTAGTTGAGAATGTCATTGATGGACACACACTTACTTATTGTATGAGTTATTCTCAACCGATATTGTATGTCATTAATTTGTATAGTCTTTGTTTGTTGAAGACTATCGGTGTTTTGCAGAAGATGCTCATTGGTCACAACATGAGCAAAGACCCCAAGTGGTATGAAGATCTCAAGTGGAATGAAGACCCTGAGTGGTAGTTAATTCTTCCAAATTTTCCCGTCTTCATTTTTCAGCCAGTAAACTGTATATTGTATTAAACTGGTATAATTGTAATACATGATGAGTTATCATCCACTAACACTTTGGCAGTGTTTCTGTGTCATGTTACCAAATATGTCTAGATGCACTATACCTAGGAAATTGTAGTCTAATCTTATTGGACTGACATGAAATCAGATTCTGATGGGAATGGGAATGGGATAGACTAGCCTAGTCTGTGCTCCTTGATCCTCTCCTTGGATCACTAGGGGTTTCAACCACACCCTAGGGTCTCTAGGACTTCCCTTTCTTGTGGAATCATCCGACCTTTCCCAATCCACCCACCAACAATCTGTGATTTTCCTCCCTAAGTCACATCTACTCTCGAGCATCAAAAACCCTCACATAGGCTAATAAGGGTTTAGCTCCTCCTTCACCTTCTTAGGTCCTAGAAATATTAGGATAGGTTTCTGACATGGTTATCCATCCATTCATGTCCCCTAAGAGGTTTTAACCTTCCATTTCATTACCAATCTCACTATTTTGTTTTTTTTTCCCTACAAAATAGGGCTACAAGGAATGTGCCCAATTAGGCCTCCATTCTGGACTTTTAGGGCTCCTTCTTGCAAATGATGCACAAACTTGTGAAACTTCTCAAAAGGATTGCTAATCATTTGGCAAGGGCTCAAATATTTTTTGGGTTTTGGGCCTCCAAGTGTCTGTACACTACCCTAGGTGAATTTTGGGGTTTTTGAGGGCTTTTACAATCATTTTAAGGCTTGCCTGGGTCACAGTGATGGTTTACTGTCTTTGCCACCTTATCTAGATTGGTGGAAGCTCCTCCTTCTCACAAATGGTGCTTCATACATCCCTCTACACCTCCTCCAAAGGGTGTGTCCCTCCTTGCCCTACCTTGCTCTCATGGACCTCTGCAACTTCAACAGTTCCTAGTCGGGCACAGTCTAGTCTCGCTTAGGGGTGGGTCTTTGGAAGACTTTCCTGCATCTTCAAGGGCCTTTCTTGCTTTGGGATACTGTACAAGGTTTTCACTCCTATTCCCCATGGTTTCATGGTGTCTCCACAATGGGGATATGAGTTATCATTCCATTACACAAAACAATCCAAAACTGGACAGTGACAAAGTACTTCACAAAATAATTACAAACACACACAAACCTGCACAAGAACCTACCCTAAGTGCTCAAAATGAAAGGATAAACACAATGCAAGATTCAAAACATCATTTAGTTTACAAAACAATCCATTATCAACCTGTTAATGCTTCATTTGTGCCATCTGGCAACAAAAACACAGTCACAGTCAAGGTCTTTTGTCTTGGCCCTATAATCTGACATCCAACCCCTCATTTTAGTGTTTGCAATAGCTTATAGTGTCTCTGACTTGGTTGGTGTTCCCTGGTTAGGGTTCCTAACACCAAACTAAGGTTATCACCTATTTGGAGGAAAAGTTGCATGACAACTTTGAAAAGTTGTCATGCAACTTTTTACAACTTTTGAGCAACTTCTACAATGTTTCTTTTCTTGGCTTTTGAGCCTACCTTGGGCTATCCTATGGACACAACCATGTCAAAAGGACCCAAAACAAATCAAAGGCACACCTACCTTCTACTGCACAAGAAAACTCAACCTAGACCTATGAACCTAGGACCTAAACTAGGACCTAAACAAAACCAATGAGCTCTTAGCTCTTATTACATTTACATGGCTTCTTAAAGAAGCAAAATTCCAACAAAGGTCACATGGGGAAATACCTTATAAAGGTGCTCCTACACCATACTCCACCTCTACACAAAATTAAGGAACAAGGGGAGAGATTAGAGCTAGGTTAATACCAAATTTCTTGAACCTACTCTCTTCAACCCAAGTGGCTTCAGACTCAGGTTGATCTACCCACTTCACCAAGTGTTCCATGTAGATCTGGTGTCTAGTAGACATCTTCACCCTTGACTCCAAGATCTCTTCTACTATGGGTTGCTTCACTTGAGGTAAGGCAATCACATCCAAGTCTTGTAGTACCTTGGCTTGATTCTCAGTTTGCCCTGCTATTTCACCCTTGTATAGTATCAGATTAGCAACATTGAAGACTAGTGATATAGCCAAATCTATAGGAAGATCCACCTTGTAGGAATTTTCACCATATTTGGATAGAATTCTACAAGGTCCTACCCTCTTCATTTGTAGCTTAGTAGGCTTGCCACTTTGCATTCTAGCTTTGCTTAAATGGACCATTACATAGTCACCCACTTTGAACTGAACCTCTCTCCTTCTTTCATCCACTTTTGCTTTTAGTTTTTGAGTAGACACTAGGATGGCTTTCTTGACCTATTCGTGGACTTCCTTGATGGTTTGAGTGAAGTCCTCTACTTGCCCACTCTTCATCTCCATGGAACCAAGTTCTCTTAGTTCACACACCCCTCTTGGATGTCTGCCATAGACAACCTCAAAAGGACTCCTTCCAGTGGTCCTATTTACACTGTCATTGTAGGCATACTCATCTTGTGGAATAACTAGATCCCATGTCTACCCATACTCCTTGGTTAGACACCTTAACAAGTTGCCTAACACCATGTTAATGACTTTAGTTTGACCATCAGTTTGTGGATGGTAAGCTAAGCTGAATAAAAAATTAGTTCCTAGTCTCCTCCATAAGTTTTACCAAAAATGGCCCATGAACTTGCTAACCCTATCTAAAACAATACTTAATGGGAGTTCATGAATCCTTACAATCTCCTTAAAGAAGAGATGTGCAATATAGCTAGCATCATGAGTAGTTCTACATGGAATGAAATGGCTCATCTTAGAAAATCTATCTACCACCACATAGATGCTATACATACCTATCTTTGTCTTGGGGAGTCCTACCACAAAGTCCATGCTCACACACTCCCAAGGCCTATTTGGGACCGGTAATTGTTGATAGAGGCCTACATTACTTGATCCTCCTTTTGCCCTTTGAGACACACCACATTGCTCCACATACTTTCTCACATATCTTGACAACTTAGGCCAATAGTAGTACCTCTGTACTAGATCCAAAGTTTTATTGACTCAAAAGTGTCCACTTAGACTACCATTGTGTTTCTCTTGCATGAGATTTTCTCTCATGGATCCTCTCGGTACACATAATTGATTGCCTTTGAACAAGAGACCATTTTGGAGAGTGTAATCTGCATACTCACCATGAAAATGATTTTAAAACTCCTTGCAGACATTATAAGCTGATGAGAAGTCCTCATCTTCTTCATAGAGATCCTTGAAACCTTCTATCCCTATGCTCTGCAATTGTAATTCTTGGACAGTCAACAACTTCCGGCTCAAAGCATCTGCCACCTTGTTAAGCTACCCCTTTTTATGCTTGTTGGTAAAGGTAAAGGATTGGAGGTACTCCATCCACTTCAAATGTCTATTGCTAAGCTTCTCTTGAGTGTTGATGTAACTCAAAGCCTGGTTATCTGTGAACACCACATATTCCTTTGGGAGTAGGTAATGCCTCCACTTCTTGAGAGACTAAACTAGTGCATACAACTCTAGATCATATGCAGAATACCTCTTCTTTTTCTCATTAAGCTTCTCACTAAAAAATCCCATAGGCCTTCCCCCTTGAATCAATACACCCCCTACTGCAATTCCACTTGTATCACACTCCAATGTGAATAGATTGTCAAAAGTAGGTAAGAGTAGGATGGTTTTTGTGGCTACTTCTTGCTTCAATAATTGGAATTCTTTATCAGCTTGTTCAGTCCATTTGAAATTAGTTTTAAGGCCTCTTTTTATGGTGTCAAGTACTGGTGCACATATGCCACTAAAATTCCTCACAAACTTTCTATATAATTGGGCTAAACCATGGAAACTCCTAACTTTAGTCCCTGTTTTAGGGGCAGGCCAGTTCAAGATTGCCTTCACTTTGCTTGGATCCATCTCTAAGTTCATTGCCAACTTCTCTTCATGCAACCTCTCTAGGACTAACCTCAAATGTTCAAGGTGCTCCTCTTTGGTTCTGCTGTAGATGAGTATGTCATCTAAGTACACTACCACAAACCTACTTGTGAAGTCCTTCAACACCTCATTCATCAACCTCATAAAGGTGCTTGGGGAATTAGTAAGTCCAAATGGTATCACAAGCCATTCATACAACCCTTCTATGGTCTTAAAAGCAGTCTTCCACTCATCACCCTCCTTAATTCTAATCTGATGATAACCACTTTTAAGGTCCAACTTGGTAAAATGCATGGCACCTCCTAAACAGTCCATCAAATCCTCTATTCTAGGAATAGGAAATTTGTACCTTATGGTGATCCTATTGATTACCCTTGAATCGGTACAAAGTCTCCACTTGCCTCCCTTCTTTGTTGCTAGTACTACCAGGACTGCACATGGGCTGATGCTCTTCTTGATCAGTCCTTGATCCAATAACTCCTGCACTTGCCTTGCCACCTCCTTATTTTGGTCAGGTGTGACCTTATATGCTACTTTATTGGGTAGGGATGCACTGGGTACAAAGTCTATTTGATGGCTAATAGGCCTTCTTGGTGGAATTGTTGCAAGTGCTCCATCACTCACTATATCTTTATACTCTTGCAACATTTGTTTTACCTCCTTAGGTACCTTTGTCTGCAACTTATCTTCCTCCTCCTTTGGTTTCACAAAGATGGCACATCCCACTATCTCCTCTTCATATAGCAGGTGTAAGAACTCTTTACCAGTATTAAGTAAAACACTAGGTGTTCTTGAGGTTCCCTCATCATTCTTTGTCAGAGACCGAATCTTAAAGGTTTTGCTATCCTTCTTGAAGGAAATGGAGTTATCCTCTCCATCATAGACCATCTTCCTATCAAATTGCTAGGGTCTACCTAGCAGCAGATGGCAAGCATCCATGGGTAACACATCACAAAGGATCTTGTCCTTGTATCCTCCAATAGAAAACTCCACCCAAGTCTATTCATTGACAAGCACACTCTACTCTTGATTCAACCATGTCACCTTGTAAGGGCTAGTGTGGGGTATCTTTGTGAGTTTCAACTTCTTAGCCACCTCATCTAATATGATGTTATCAGTTGACCCTGAATCAACTATCACCTTGCAAACTTTACCGAAGATTTTTCATCTCACCCTAAACAATGCTCTCCTATGCTTAGGTTCATCTTTAACCGCTTGTCTTATCAAGACTCTATTGAACATCACATTCTCCCTAATCTCTGATTCAATATGGTCCACCTCGGGTGTTTTGCTACTTGATGTGCCTTCATGAGCTTAAGCAACCTTCTTTCCACTATTTGATGAGGTAGGCTTGTCAAGGTATCTATAGGCCGAGTGTCCCAATTGACCATAGTTGTAGCATTTCATAGTTGCAAATTATGAGTTACCTATGTTGGTACCTCTACCCCTACTTGGACCCCCTTGTGCACCTCTTCCTCTAGAATGGCCTCCTCTGAGATTGGTTTCACTGCTATGTTTAGTCAACTTGAACTCCTTGATTCCTTTGCTCATTTACCTTGCTTTGGTAACCACCTCGGTGATTCATTTGGTCTCTACCTCTACCTCTACCCCTGTTGTTAGAGTCTCCCTTCCTTTTGTTCCTCTCTTCCACCTTGACAGCAAGCTAATGACATTTTTGGATAGTAGTAGGAGTCCATAGGCTTATCTCCTCTTGGATGTTCCACTTTAGGCCACTTAGATACCTAGCCACCTTGATAGATTCCTCCTCTTGGACCTTTGATCTAAGACAAAGCTTTTGAAACTCCTCTGTGTAGGAGGTCACATCAAGGTCTTTCTGCTTCAATCCCTATCTCTTCTTGTGAAGTTGGACTTCATAATCCTCTGGTAAGTAGTTCTCCTTGATCTTACTCACCATGGCCTTCCAGTTGGCTATAGGTAGCTTTCCCATGCTAACTCTCTCTTCTTGCAAGTACTTCCACCATGTCAAGGCTGCTCCCCTTAGTCTTGATTTGGAAACCTTAACCTTTTGAGCTTCTATCACACCTTCACACTCAAAGTGGTTCTCCATACCCTCAATCCATTCTGCGATAGTGTCAATGTCCATCCTTCCACTAAAATGTGGCAATCCTTCAAAAGCTTTTGTATTCAAAGCCTTGATGGCCTTTATAAAAGGTTCTTTATTGATTAAGGGGTCTAGTTTAGGTATGATGTCATCAATATCAATTTCTTTCTTGCCTCTGTCACTAGTTTCCGCACCCTAGAGTTCTTGTGCTCTTTGATCAACCACTTCTTGCAACTTGTTCCTTATTTCACTAATAGCATCTTCAAGGAGTCTATTTTTCTCATTTTTCTCTTCTACCTCCCTAGCCAACTCTGCATTAGTGACCATTATGTTCTCCCCTACTGATTCACTAGAATATAAAGACATGCACGGTCCACCAAATCTTTAACTTGGGCTCTGATGCCAATCTGATGGGAATGGGAATGGGATAGACTAGCCTAGTCTATGCTCCTTGATCCTCTCCTTGGATCACCTGGTCTTTCAACCACACCCTAGGGTCTCTAGGACTTCCCTTTCTTGTGGAATCCTCTGACCTTGCCCAATCCATCCAGCAACAATCTGTGATTTTCCTCCCTAAATCACATCTACTCTCAAGCATCAAAAACCCTCACATAGGCTAATAAGGGTTTAGCTCCTCCTTCACCTTCTTAGGTCCTAGCAAGGTTAGGATAGGTCTTTGACATGGTTATCCATCCATTCATGTGCCCCCAAGAGGTTTTGACCTTCCATCTCATTACCGATCTCACTATTTTGTTTTTTTTCTCCTACAAAATAGGGCTACAAGGAAAGTGCCCAATTAGGCCTCCATTCTGGACTTTTAGGGCTCCTTCTTGCAAATGATGCACAAAATTGTGAAACTTCTCAAAAGGAATACTAATCATTTGGCAAGGGCTCAAATATTTTTTGGGTTTTCGGCCTCCAAGTGTCTGTACACTACCCTAGGTGAATTTTGGGGTTTTTGAGGGCTTTTACAATGGTTTTAAGGCTTGCCTGGGTCACAGTGATGGTTTACTATCTTTGCCACCTTATCTGGATTGGTGGAAGCTCCTCCTTCTCACAAATGGTACTTCATACATCCCTCTACACCTTCTCCAAATGGTGTGTCCCTCCTTTCCCTACCTTGCTCTCATGGACCTCTGCAACTTCAACCCTTCCTAGTCGGGCACAGTCTAGTCTCACCTAGGGGTGGGTCTTTGGAGGAATTTCTTGCATCTTCAGGGGCCCTACTTGCTTTGGGATACTGTACAAGATTTTCACTCCTATTCCCCATGGTTTCATGGTGTCTCCACAATGGGGATACGAGTTATGATTCCATTACACAAAATAGTCCAAAACTAGATAGTGACATAGTACTTCACAAAATAATTACAAACACACACAAACTTGCACAAGAACCTACCCTAGGTGCTCAAAATGAAAGGATAAACATAATGGAAGATTCACAACTCCATTTAGTTTACAAAACAATCCATTATCAACCTGTTAATGCTTCATTTGTGCTGACTGGCAACAAAAACATAGTCACAGTCAAGGTCTTTTCTCTTGGCCATACAATCTAACATCCAACCCCTCATTTTAGGGTTTGCAATAGCTTATAGTGTCTTTGCCTTGGCTGGTGTGCCCTGGTTAGGGTTCCTAATGCCAAACTAAGGTTATCACCTATTTGGAGGAAAAGTTGCATGACAACTTTGAAAAGTTGTCATGCAACTTTTTACAACTTTTGGGCAACTTCTACAATGTTGCTTTTCTTGGCTTTTGAGCCTACCTTGGGCTATCCTATGGACACAACCATGTCAAAAGGACCCCAAACACATCAAAGGCATACCTACCTTCTGCTGCACAAGAAAAATCAACCTAGACTTATGAACCTATGACCTAAACTAGGACCTAAACAAAACCAATGAGCTCTTAGCTCTTATTACATTTACATGGCTTCTTAAAGAAGCAAAATTCCAGCAAAGGTCGCATGGGGAAAGACCTTAGAGAGGTGCTCCTACACCAGATTCCTATATTAGGACATCATGTCTAGGGTTTTATAAGTTGATTTGTGTGTGAGTATTGGAGAGAAGATTAAATTATTTGCAAAATAGGTAATGTTGTAATGCAAAGGATAGAAAAATGAAGTAATGTTGTGATGCATTAACAGAGAACTCTCAAGGATCTAATCAATCAATCTATGTTACTATCTAGATCATTCACTTGTTGATTACTAATATCTTTGACAAGTCTGAAACCCTTAATCGGGTAGGCCCAGCCAAGCCTATTGTAAATCCTCTAACAAGGTGGTTCACAGTTGTGGATTTGAAATCCTCTAACAAGGTTGTCTTTTGTTGGACTTATCTCCTAATAGAGATCCGGATTCCTAATAGGATCTATTTTGGTGAAGAACATTGTAAGGCCTTAACTGGTCTAACCTTAACCAATCTAGTTACTATTTTGCAAATAGTTGACTTGTGAGTTTTACTCACTGTGGTTTTTTCCATTTGGATTTCCACGTCAAAACATCTTGTGTTATGGTGATTGTTCTTCTATGGGTGAATGCTTTATTTTCTATTTGGCTTGTTTATGTTTTAACTAGTTTATTGTTTAATCTGATACACTGGTCTGCAATTAAACTGCTTAAGAGTTTGTTTAGAAGTTTGGGCATTCTAATTCACCCCCCCTCTTAGTATTCATCAATTGGTATCAGAGCCAACCTTTCTATAAGTCTAACCACTTGGAAGGAGATATGGGGGAATACAGCATGAGGGAACTCACTCATCATCTTACTGTTTCTGAGAGAGCCTATGATGAACTCAAAGTCAAGTATAAAGCCTCTTTGATCAAGAGAAGAGAACTTGCTGAGCATTTGATGGAATTTATTGAAAATAGCTCTTCTGATGAAGCAAACATGGAGGCCCTAGTCAGAGAAGTGGAAAAACTAAATGAATCCAAAACTAACCTAAGGAGGGAGTTGGAAGGACTAACTATTAGGATGAGTCAGGGGCTAGAAAATAGAAGAAAAGCTGAAGTTTGGTAAAGGACAAGGAGCATGAGATCTTTAAGCTAAAACAAAAAATTGGTACTATTATCGTCTATCTGCAGGAGGGTAAAGAAGAGAAAGAAGAAATACAAGTTGAACTGAATGCAGTGATTTCTCAAAATGAAATCCTGATGGAGACCAATGATGCCCTTTCCAAAGAACTTGTTGAGACAAAGGAGATACTTGCTAAGTTCAATCGGTGTGCTGCTAAGTTGGAGCAAAAGCTGGAATTGGTGAAGCCATCAAAGGATACCACTGGACTTGGTTTCTTTGGATATGAGGAAGGTGAGACCTCAAGAACCAAGAGTGATGCACTAAAGAACCAATCAACACCTAAGAACAACATCAAAAGTAAAGGTAAGCAAAAGTTTAAACCTATTTTCTTTAACTGCCTTAAAGAAGGACATATTTCCAATGTATGTAGGAGCAAGGCTTACAATAACTATCCTTACTTTCAAAACAATGTGGCTAGATCTAGTAGATTTGATGGTCACTGTTATGCATGCAACAAGTTTGGGCATATAGATTTTGAGTGCAAGTCAGTTATGAACAACTCTTGAAGTTATCCACCAAGATCTAAAGGAGTTGTCCCAGAACCTCCAATGAACCGAAACCCAAATCGGTATAGAACCTATGACCACTGTTCAAATGGTTATGAAGCAGAAACTAGTTGGAGAGCAACCTATTTTATCTATCGTGGTAGCGGTCACACTGCTCCAACATGCAGAAAGAAGAATGGAAATGTGAACACTGGACCATGGAGAACACCTGGTATGATATGCTATCATTGCAACAAATTGGGACACACTACTAGAGCATGCAGACTGAAAAAGAATCCATCAGGAGACATACCGATCAACCCAGAAGGGAAGATTGATGTTGAAACCATTCAAGCGGATATGGATAAAACTTGGAAAAAGAAATCTGAAGAGAAGCCACAAGATGTACCAGTTTCTGCACCCAGTGTGGAGGCCCCTGAACTGGAAAAATAAGCTTTGAAAAGCTTAGGGGGAACATATCGGTTAAATGTTTCGAACCCCTGGAGTATATCGGTAAAGTGCCTTTATCGATATTTGTTACCTATTAGTTGACAGAAAAAATGAAGCGGTAAAAGGTAAAATTAGGGTTTGAGCCCTAATGATGATGTATTTATTATGGTAGATGGGAGCATGTTTAAAAGTGACTTGTGTCATCATTTTTACTTACCTATTTTCAGAGTAGAATTTTTTCTAAGCTTGAGCAGCGCAACCAAACCAATTTATCTTGCATTTGAAGAATTCAGAAAGGAATCTTGCACAAGATTTTGCAGCCATTTCAAGCTATTAGTGTGGAAGTCAAAGTGGTAAACAAGCCTCCAAAGAAGTTTGTTGTGCTCGACATCGGCAAACCCTAAGTTCAGAGTGTGAAGGTATTTCTCATTGAAACATTCTTATCATTCTGAATCTTCTATATATGGCTTCTGCATCTAAAATTCCTTCTATTTCTACTGAATCTGAGGATGCACCTGAGCTTCTTAAAAAGAAGATGAAATATAATTCCCTATCTCAAATTCCTATCAGAGTCATTTCTGAAGGCGATGTTTAAGGATATATTGATTGCAAACTAGAAGATCTAGGGTCCCTAGTAATTCACTCACAACCAAGTCTGTTATGTGGAGATGATAAAAAGATTAAACCTGAATACCACATAATAGAGAAGAAGAAATTATATAATGCAGTATATTTTCTCGAAGAATTTATAGAAGAACACATCCGGATTATCCTTAGTAGGGTTCATGGTGATAATATGTACCTTGAGCGAAGCCATGATATTACACCAGAGGCAATTCATGTCGTGACCAGATTCTGCAATGTCGGAGAAGTCCTCGTTCTTCGAAAGATCACCAAAACCAAAATGATAGAGCTCACCGATTCTGTAAGTGACCAACAGGAAATGACGGTCAACATCATTAAAGATGATTTGGTGAAAAATGCATGCATGGTAATCGAGTATAGAATATTCTATGCTAGTAGAGTGAATTTTGTTCCTTCAGCTATGGTGCATGCCACTTACAGGATGATAAAGGAAAATGCAGAATGTGACTTATGTACTTGTATGCAAAAACAACCAATAGATAACCTGAAGTCGATCAAATCGAACAATATTTTCCTAGAGTTGGTTATATTCAATGGTCAACTAACCTACCAGTTTCCAGACAAATAAAGGAGAGTCTGCAAGTAGTGGGAACTACATATGCAAAGAATTTGAACAAATATTTTGATGAGTTCAAACTAAAGATGAACCAGAGAATGAGAATATATGGTGATCTAGTTAATAAATATGAAGATGACATCTGTTTCACCATCAAAACAGATCACAACATAATGGAAGTGGTCGAACCCAGAGAAGATGAAGTTAGGCCTATGGGGTATGAAGTGGTCAATGATATACTGACAAGGTATGCCTCTACCCTACTTGCTTCACCACTAGATCCCAAGAAGAAGAGGACTGATACTTACTTAGAGAGGATCAAACCTATTGAGGCACCAAAGTAGAAAAAGGGTAAAGCAGTGCCATCAGCATCAACACCGGTTACATTTGCTGCTAGTCCCAAAGTGACCAAAAGCTCACCAGCAAAAAAGAAACCGGAGGCTATTCTGGCAAAGGTATTCAAAAGAAAAAGGAAAACCACGAACAACTCACCGGTTTCAGAAGGCACTAGACCAGAGTTAGAAATAAAGAAGAGAAGACAATCAAGCAAGAAGATGAAGTCAATCGATAATGTACCAGCAATATTTGCACCGGTAAATATAGATATTTCCTCTTACAAACCTATGACACATTGTCAAAGGACCATAAAGAATATTAGAAGAAAAGTTCTTGATGATTTAAAAGAATATTTTGATGATTTCAATGATAATGAAAAGGAGGATGTTGAACAAGAACTTATTAAATATTTATGTATTAATGATCGGTCACCTTCCGAAATTAAATCAGTTACTTCTAAATCCTTGTATGATTCTTTGGATAAAAAATGGTGCATTGCCATTGAAAAGGAACAAGACATCAAGGAGAAAATCTTTGCGCAATATTTTCCAGATGCCTCTAACTTAGAATTGTTTTAGATTATTGATAAGTACAAAGGCATTTTCTTCACGTGGAGAAGAAGACTTCAACTACTTGGAGACAAAACTTCTGAAGTGGAAAAAGATACCCATTTGCAGGTTAAAGTTGTTGTCAAAATGCAACAAGTATCCAAAGCAAATCGGTAGACTGAGCAAGAACCTAACCTATTCACAACCAAACTAGATGAAGTCTTAGATAGTCTAGGTGAAAGAATGGAAAAACAAAATGAACCCATTGATGTTGATGCACTGGACATTGAGGATATCACTCTAGATGAGGAAAAAGCTGAAAAAGAGAGAATGGAGAAAGAAAAGGATGAGAAAATGGAAAAAGAGAAAGTAGAGAAAGAAAATTAGGAGAAAGAGCAAGCAAAGAAAGTGAGACAAGAAGAGAAGAAGAAGGAAGAAGAGAATAAGAAGGAAGAAGAAAAGAAAAAAGGAAGAAGAGAAGAAGAAGGAAGAAGAAAAGAAAAAGGAAGAAGAGAAGAAGAAGGAAGAAGAGAAAAAGAAAGAAGAAGAGAAGAGGAAGGCAGAAGAAAAGAGGAAGGAGTAAGCAGAGAAGGAAAAGGAAGAGGAGAAAAAGAAAGAAGAAGAATGAAAGAAAGAAAAGGAAGAAGAGGAGAAGAAAAGACAAGCAAAGATCAAGGCAAAGGAAGGAGGACATACTCCGAAGGTAATCGACGACCAAGCCAAGCAGGTTGATTCCACCAGTCAAACTGATTTGAGTCTCGCCTGTCTAACTCAATTAGTTGATGAGACTGATCTATTGCAGAGCATTCAACTAGTGCAGTAGAGATTGGAAGAACTAAGGAAAAAGAATGAACAGGATGCCATTCAATTTGTTGTTGACAACCTTTCTAATCTAATCCCCAGTACTAACCACCCCAGTACCGATTCCTCGTTGGCCAAGCTCAAACTTCTTTTCATAGTAGTGGATGACTAGGTACAATGTTTGGAAGATGTTGCCCAGGACACTACAAAGAAAAACCATGAAAAGGCACTCCAAGTTGCCTTAGTAAAACAAATGGATGAAGACAGGACAAAACTGATTAAGAAAAAAGATGATGTACATTTAGCCATGAGTGAAGGTAACCTACTCTTGAGTAAAATTTGTCAACCTTGCCTATTTTGTGAAGATGCTCTGAAATAGAAGACTCAACTCCAATCGGAGTTACAAAAATATATTGACAAATTAAAGCTACCCTATGATCTGTTCACAGTCTATGGACAAACTATTAATATTCACCAACATTAGATTGGAAAGCTTGACTCAGAGATCTACAATCGGACTCGAGATTTGCAGGAGCTCCAGTTGCTCCTATTACCAAAATTGCATGTTCTTCAGAAATGTTTCTTGAACTTGGAGGCTATTACTATGACATAGGAGATGAGCACCATTGATGCAATGGAAAGAATTAGCCTTCTAGATGAAGACCAAAAGTGAAATTGCTGCCTCACTTCTTGAGTCATGGTCTTTAGACATGAAATTTTTAATGCAAAACTTTAAATCTCTTTTTGAGAAGTTTTACTCCTTATTGTCATGAACATATGCTTTGTTTTTATGCTATGCAAAATGGGCATATTATGCATCACTTTGTCATTGTTGGCAAAGGGGGAGTAGTGTACAATTAAAATTTTGGGAGTAGTATTGAAAATCTCATGCACATACTTGTAATTTTTGCAAAAGGAAGTAGTGTATATGCTTCAGGGGGAGTAATTTTGATTATCACATCTGTTTTTGTTTTGTAAGCACTTAGATGTCAAAAATTTCCTAAGTGTTGCAATCAATGCCAAAGGGGGAGATTGTTGGTATATTGACATTGTTTAGTTGAGATTGTCATTGATGGACACACACTTACTTATTGTATGAGTTATTCTCAACCGGTAATTGTTTCAACCAGTATTGTATGTCATTAATTTGTATAGTCTTTGTTTGTTGAAGACTATCAGTGTTTTGTTGAAGATGCTTACCGATCACAACATGACCGAAGACCCCAAGTAGTATGAAGATCTCAAGTGGAACATAGACTCTGAGAGGTAGTTAATTGTTCCAAATTTTCTAGTCTTCATTTGTCAACCAGTAAATGGTATATTGTATTAAACCAGTATAATTGTAATATGTGATGATTTATCATCCATCGACACTTTAGTGGTGTTTCTATGTCATGTTACCAAATATGTCTATATGCACTATACCTAGGAAATTGTAGTCTAATATTATTAGACCGACATGAAATCAGATTCCTATATGAGGACATCATGTCTAGGGTTTTATAAGTTTATTTATGTGCGAGTATTGGAGAGAAGATTAAAGTCTGTGTGAAATAGGTATCTCACTACAGAGATTGTGAATGCAAAGGATAGAAGACTGAAGTAATGTTATGATGCATTAAGAGAGAACTATCAAGGATCTAATCAAGAAATTTGTGTTACTATCTAGATAATTCACTTGTTGATTACTAATATCTTCAACAAGTTTGAAACCCTTAACTGGGTAGGCCTAGCCAAGCCTATTGTAAATCCTCTAACAAGGTGGTTCATGATTGTGGATCTGAAATCCTCTAACAGGGTAGTCTTTAGTAGGACAAATCTCCTAACAGAGATCTGGATTCCTAACAAGATCTATTGTGGTGAAGAACATTGTAAGGCCTTAACTGATCTGATGTTAACTGGTCTGGTTACTATTCTGCAGATAGTTGACTTGTGAGTTTTACTCACTATGGTTTTTCCCATTTGGGTTTCCACGTCAAAACATCTTGTGTTATGGTGATTGTGCTTCTGTGGGTGAATTCTTTATTTGCTATTTGGCTTGTTTATGTTTTAACTAGTTTATTGCTTAATCTGCTACACTAGTCTACAATTAAACTACTTAAGAGTTTGTTTAGAAGTTTGGGTATACTAATTCAGCCCCCCATCTTAGTATTCATCAATTAGGACCACATAAGACCAAATGGTGTCGCAAGGCATCTTATGTGGTCCTAAGGGGTCACGCATGTGTTCTAACACATGGGTGACCACTTAGGACCACACAAGGCCCCTTACGACACATGTGCACCCCTTACGACCTATTAGGACCACATAAGACCAAATGGTGTTGAAAGGAGTCTTATGTGGTCCTAAGAGGTCACACATGTGTTCTAACACATGGGTGACCTCTTAGGACCACTTAAGACCCCTTGCGACATATGTACACCCCTTAGCACCTATTAGGACCACATAAGACCAAATGGTGTCAAAAGGAGTCTTATGTGGTCCTAAGGGGTCACGCATGTGTTCTAACACATGGGTGACCCCTTAGGACCACACAAGGCCCTTTACAACACATGTGCACACCTTGGGACCTATTAGGACCACATGAGACCAAATGGTGTCACAAGGGGTCTTTTGAGGTCCTAAGGGGTCGTGCATGTAGTCTAACACATAGGTGACCCCTTGTGACACATGTACACCCATTAGGACCTATAAGGACCATATAAGACCAAATGGTGTCGAAAGGGGTCTTAACTTGTCCTAAGGGGTCGCACATGTGTTCTAACACATGGGTAACCCCTTAGGACCAGATAAGGCCCCTTGCAACACATGTGCACCCGTTAGGACCTATTAGGACCATATAATATCAAATGGTGTCGCAAGGGGTCTAATGTGGTCCTAAGGGGTCACACATGTTTTCTAACACATGGGTGACCCCTTAGGACCACACAAGGCCCCTTATGACACATGTGCACCCCTTAGGACCTATTATGACCACATAAGACAAAATGGTGTCAAAAGGGGTCTTATATGGTCCTAAGGGGTTACGCATGTGTTCTAACACATGGGTGACCCCTTAAGACCACTTAATACCCCTTGCGACACATGTGCACCCCCTAACACCTATTAGGACCACATAAGACCAAATGGTGTCGAAAGGGGTTTTATGTGGTCCTAAGGGGTCACACATGTGTTCTAGCACATGGGTTACGCATGTGTTCTAGCACATGGGTGACCCCTTAGGACTAGACAAGGCCCCTTATGACACATGTGCACCCCTTAGGACCTATTAGGACCACATAAGACCAAATGGAGTCGAAAGAGGTCTTATGTGGTCTTAAGGGGTCATGCATGTCTTCTAATACATTGGTGACCCCTTCTGATGACTTAAGACCCCTTGCGACACATGTGCCCCCCTTAGCACCTATTAGGACAACATAAGTCAAAATGGTGTTGAAAGGGGTCTTATGTGGTCCTAAGGAGTCACACGTGTGTTCTAACACATGACTGGCAGACACCACAAGGGCCTTTATGACACATGTGCACCACTTAAGACCTATTAGGACCACATAAGACCAAATGGTGTCGAAAGGGGTCTTATGTGGTCCTCAGGGGTCACACATGTGTTCTAACTCATGGGTGACCCCTTAGGACCACAGAAGGCCCCTTACGGCACATGTACACCCCTTATGTCCTATTAGGACCACATAAGACCAAATGGTGTTGCAAGGGGTCTTATGTGGTCCTAAGCAGTCACACGTGTTCTAACACATGGGTGACTATTTAGGACCACACAAGGCCCCTTACGACACGTGCACCCCTTACAACCTATTATGACCACATAAGACCAAATGGTGTCGAAAGGGGTCTTATGTGGTCCTAAGGGGTCACGCATGTGTTCTAACACGTGGGTGACCCCTTAGGACCACTTAAGACCCCTTGCGGCACATGTGCACCCCTTAGCACCTATTAGGACTACGAAAGACCAAATGTTGTCGAAAAGGGTCTTATATGGTCCTAAGGGGTCACGCATGTGTTCTAACACATCGGTGACCCCTTAGGATCACACAATGCCCCTTACAACACATGTGCACACCTTAGGACCTATTAGGACCACATCAACCAAATGGTCTCTCGAGGGGTTTTCTGTGGTCCTAAGGTGTCACGCATGTTTTCTAACACATGGGTGACCCCTTAGGACCACACAAGGCCCTTTACGACACATGTGTACCCCTTAGGACCTATTAGGACAACATAAGACCAAATGGTGTCATAGGGATCTTATGTGTTCCTAAGGGGTCACACTTGTGTTCTGACACATGGGTGACCGCTTAGGACCACACAAGGCCCCTTGCAAGCCATGTGCACCCCTTAGGACCTATTAGGACCACATAAGACCAAATGGTGTCAAAAGGGGTCTTAAGTGATCCTAAGGGGTCATGGATGTGTTCTAACACATGGGTGACCTCTTAGGACCAAACAAGGCCCCTTGCAACACATGTGCACCCCTCAGGACCTATTAGGACTAGATAAGACCAAATGGTGTCACAAGGGGTCTTATGTGGTCCTAAGGGGTTACACATGTGTTCTAACACATGGGTCACCCCTTAGGACCACACAATGCCCCTTACGACACATGTCCACCCCTTAGGACCTATTAGGACCACATAAGACCAAATGGTGTCGAAAGGGGTCTTATGTGGTCCTAAGGGGTTATGCATGTGTTCTAACACATGGGAGACCTGTTAGGACCACTTAATACCCCTTGCAAAACATGTGCACCCCTTAGCACCTTTTAGGGCCACATAAGACCAAATGGTATCGAAAGGGGTCTTATGTGGTCCTAAGGGGTCACACGTGTTCTGACACTTGGATGACCCCTTAGGACCACACAAGTCCCTTTATAATGAATGTGCACCACTTAGGACCTTTTAGGACCACATAAGACCAAATAGTGTCGAAAGGGGTCTTGTGCGGTCCTAAGGGGTCCCGTATGTGTTATAACACATGGGTGGCCCCTTAGGACTAGTTAAGACTACTTGTAACACATGCGCACCCTTTAGGACCTATTAGGACCACGTAAGACCAAATTGTGTCGAAAGGGGTCTTATGTGGTCCTAAGGGGTTACGCATGTGTTCTAACACATGGGTGACCCCTTAAGACCACACAAGGCCCCTTACGACATATGTGCACCCCTTAGGACCTATTAGGACCACATAAGACCAAATGGTGTTGAAAGGGGTCGTATGTGGTCCTAAGGGGTCACACATGTGTTATAACACATGAGTGATCCCTTAGGACCACTTAGGACCCCTTGCAGCACATGTGCACCCCTTAGCACCTATTAGGACAACATAGGACCAAATGGTGTCGCAATGGGTCCTATGTGCTCCTCAGGGGTCACACATGTGTTCTAAGACATGGGTGGCCCCTTAGGACCACTTAAGACCCCTTGCAACACATGTGAACCCCTTAGCACCTATTAGGAGCACATAAGACCAAATGGTGTCGAAAGGGGTCTTATGTGGTCCTAAGGGGTCACACATGTGTTCTAAATTATGGGTGACCCCTTAGGACTAGTTAAGACCCCTTGCAACACATGTGCACCCCTTAGAACCTACTACAACCACATAAGACCAAATGGTTTTGCAAGTGGTCTTATGTGGTTTTAAGGGGTCACACATGTTTTCTAGCACATGGGTGATCCCTTAGGACAACACAAGGCCCCTTATGACACATGTGCACCCCTTAGGACCTATTAGGACCACATAAGACCAAATGTTTTTGAAAGAGGTCTTATGTGGTCCTAAGGGGTCACACATGTGTTCTAACACATGGGTGACCCCTTAAGACCACTTAAGACCCCTTGCAATAGATGTGTACCCCTTAGCACCTATTAGGACACCATCAGACCAAATGGTGTTGAAAGGGGTTTTATGTGTTCCTAAGGGATCACGCATGTCTTCTAACACATGGGTGACCCCTTAGGACCAGACAAGGCCCCTTATGACACATGTGTACCCCTTAGGATGTATTAGGATGACATAAGACTAAATGGTGTCGCAAGGGGTCTTAGGTGGTCCTAAGGGATCACACATGTGTTCTAACACATGGGTGTGTTAGCACATATTTTCAAAAAATATTTTGTGCTATATATGGATCCCTTTTTTCCATCATACGAGCATTTACTGGTGGTGTCTTATATGCAAGGGCATAAGTGAAGAACATGGAGCTACGTCAGAAGAGGGAAAACCTTTATCCCACATTGTTTGTGGGATAGGCTCTTTTAACACTTAAATCCAAAGCGGCCTGTATGATAACTCTCGAAAGACAAATTTCTTTTGGCATGAAGAAGGCTGAACCCAATGGACCCCATGCATGTGCGCGCATCTCAAAGTACACAAATTTTACAGCAGAAGGACAAATTAAAGATCGAGCAATTTGGGCAGGTGGGACGATGATCACAAAAGATCTAATGACTGTTGCTATACCACAAGATAGAGATACACGTAGGTTTATTCCCATGACTTGGCAAAAAAGCACGTGTAGAAAAGGGGAGGTTAACGGGCATGCAAGTTCAAGATTGATCCAACGGCGGTTGCTATACCATGATAGGAAGTTGCTTGACCTATATCCCCCATGACATAGCGACTGGCAAGGATGTAGATGAGGTGTCATCCTAGTGGATCTGCAAGCAAATTAGGATGTGCCATGTGGTGGAGCATAGAAGAAAAACCCAGGTCCAAGTGGTGGCTAGGTGGATTTGTGAGCAAACAAAAGGGTGACATGGGGCACTGATGGACAAAGAGAAGAGAGAGTTGCTCAAGCAAGTTTAAAGGTTGAGTAGATAAGGAAGATCAGATGGTCGGTCAAGTCGATCCAACGGTGGTCGCTATACCACGATCGGAAGATGTGTGATGTTTATTCACTGCGACATGGCAACCAAGTGGTGAGACCCACTAAGGAAGCAGTTTGAAGGAGATAACGTGCGAGCAGGTTGGAAAAGATCTAATGGCTGTCACTGATCCGCTATGCAAAGATGCATGATGAATATACATCATGGCTAGGCAACAAGGGAAAGCTTCATTTCAGCGGTTAGTGAGGTCGTGCTAAGGTGGCAGGGTAGGGACTCCAAAGCCAATCCAGAGGTGACACGCGGTGGGTCTAGTCAAGATGAGTTAGCAGCTGAAGTGGCAGTCAGGTGGCATGTCATCAAAAAATGACTTATCAAACAAACCTAAGTTGCGATGGATCTCTAAGAAGACTCACCGAAAGAAGTAGTTTCATCGACATGAAGTTCATCGACATGACGTTCATCAAAGAAATCAAAAGCAGTCCCATCGAAAAATAAAAGGTATCAATGAAACTACAGTCTTGATAGGACATGAGAACAACTCGCTGAGGGAGGAAGTTTAGCCGAAAGAATAATAAAAGGGAAGTATTTCTTATCGTATCACACTGCCTTATCTATTATTTGAATGTGCGTTAAAGATGAAATTTATGTATATCTATCCTAAATAAGTGTTTTGAATATATATTTTAGGATAAAACATTATTTTATATAAATGGATATTATTGTTGCAAAATTATTTTCTTAAAGATGGAAATATATTGATTTAAATGAATTATTTTAAACAAGTATAAGGAAATAAAGATTATTGATTTTTCAAACTAAAAGCTAAGGTGGAATATGTTTTTAAATCAAGGAATTTGATTGGCTTATCTTGTGCGCATGAAATAATGAGAAGATGATGAATATTTGCTAAATAATTTTATCATCACAGAGAATATAATGATAGTTCTAATACTTAATGTAAGTATAGATCCAATAGCCAACAAGATGAGAGGGGGGGGTGAATCATACAAACTTAATGTTCCATAAAAACATCAGATTCAACCTCGATAACATATACTTCAGTGATATAACCAAAACTGCTAAACATGCAAACTCAAAAGCATATAAACATCATAAACCTCATAACACCAGATTTAACGTGGAAACCCAAATAGGGAAAAACCACTGTGGGATTTCGGACCCACTAAGAAATATACTCTTCTAGAGTATGCTCGGTTAAAAGCAAATCCTTTTAAAGATTACAAACACATTGCTAGATGTGACCCGATTAACAGATTTCCCTTAGATCTGTTATGATCTTCACCTTGTTAGAAGTGACCTTGTTAAAGGATTTCAAACACTCAATCAGAATGTCACCTTGTTAGAGGGTTTTACAAATAAAACTATTAAGTCCACTCTGTTAAGATATTTTCTGTCACTTTCACAAAATAATAGTAATAAAAATCTATTTGCAATTTCATATCTAAAATGCTAAAGCAGATTCTTATTTGCTCAATACAATCTAGACATAGAACTAATCTTGTCCATCTACTGGGCTTCTATACTCTATTATTCAAACAGGTCTTCAAGCTTCTGTCCTTAGTAATCACTATGTAGCATCCCTGTGCATACATTTTCCCGCATACATTGTTTATCAACAACTCCCTATTTATAAACAATTAGCTAACTGCTTAATCTCCTTGATCAAACTTCCCATGATCAATCATAGCCATCAGATCTTCAATCTTGTCCAGGTTCAATGTATCCTTTGATCTGAAAAATGTTTTACGCTACCTTGGAACTTGTATACATTTCTTGGAACTTGTGCTAGGGTAATGGAGTTCAATCTATGTTGTAGATCTTCATGCTGATTTTCCTTTGCCATAGATTCTTTAACAAACTTCATGCATGACATACCAATCATTTAATCAATTCCAGCTCATCAGCTTCCTTCATTAAATAACGCATGTAACCATTTAATGTATTTTGTTACAGCTCGGTTACAACTCGGTAACAACTCTATAAATACTAAACTTCACTCGGTAGTCATTCTGCCTTCATTAACTGATAGCGATAACCTTAGGGTTTACCGACTAGGTTCTTTGCTCGGTAACATAGTATAGTATTAACCTTACAATTTACAACATATGTAAGATGTTAAAACAATCTAAACATCATGATCTCATCATTGTCTGACTCGATAATAGTTGCCCATTGAATACCTTATTCATCCCCTTATTCATCATATTCTTTCTGTGTCTTTTACCAACATCTTTATACTCATCAAATCATACTTCTCAAGATATGGCAACATCATACTGAATTAGAAAATCAATTTCTTAACATCAATGATAAAATAATAATATTAAGACAGTAAATCATCCTTAATCAGTTATATCCATAATCATCAACAACCTTCTCAATATCCTTATTGAAATGCCAACAATCTCCCATTGTCTGTTATAATGCCGAATGCCAAATGCCAAATGCCAAATGCCAACAATCTCCCCCTTTGGCATTGATGGCAAAACCTGATGCTCTGCAAAAAGGATTAGAAAATCTGTTTGATGGCAACACACACAAGAGCACAAGAAACAAACGTTAGTGTTAGCAACAAAAGATTATCCTAAATAGGCATATCAAGAGAGATATTAAGCATGAAATAGAAAACATATAAACATAGAATAAAATAGCTAATCAACATGCTCATAGTTGCTCCTCCCTTGTTCCTCTCCTCTCCAAGTCCCAAATGAGTGTAGCTCTCAGCTTTTAGCACTAGCCATGGATGCCATATGGAGATTCAAGATAGTTGAATATGATAAGCAAATACTATGCAAGAGTAGATAGTGATGCTATGAAAAAGCTCTATGCTAATGCTAGTATAACAACAATACTCTAAAATGCTTCTTTTTTTGCTTGAGGAGAAGGGTTCTATTTATAGAAGAAATGGGGAAATGAAGGGTTAAGATTGAATGGTTTAATCAAGGGTCAAGTTTGAAAGTTGGAGATCCATGTGCACAATTGGCACCAATAAAATGGTGACAAGTGTCAACATAGGATTGGGTTGAGAGAAGAGGTTGGAGGCATTAAAGGCTTGAGAAGACCTCATGGTTATCTAGAGGCTAAGGGTCAAGTCCAAATTAAGATTACCCACTGGAATAAGAGTTAATCCAAGGATAAACCTTTGTGAAAATGTTTAAGAGATAATCATGGTCAAAGCATTAATGGCCTGATGAGACCTTTGGGTTGGGTAGAGGTTGAGTCAAAACAAATGTTTTAACCATGTGGGAGGGTTTGAGGTAACCATTAATGGTTATTGGAGACTTTGGGGATTAAGTGGTTGAAGGTTGAAAGCCTTCAATGGTTATCAAAGACTTTGAGCCATTTAGTGGTTGAAGGTTGAAAGCCTTTAATGGTTATCAAAGACTTTGAGCCATTTAGTGGTTGAAGGTTGAAAGCCTTTAATGGTTATCAAAGACTTTGAGGTTTGAGAAGTGACTCCATTTTGCTTAGGAATGTGACAAAGTTTAGAGAAGGGGTTACGTTATTTAGAAGTGATTAGAAAATTCTAGAAGGGGTTTAGGCATGCAAGTGGATTTTGTAGGAAAATGCAAGTGGGAGAAATTTTGGTATTTTCAATTAAAATAAAACCATTTATTTCAATTAAATGGTGTAATTTGCATTTGGATAAATATTCAAATAAATATTAATTTATTTAAATGAGAAAAATGAAGATAAAGCATTAAAATGCTTGAAGACTTTGAGGGAAGCCATTAAAGGCTTGAAGACTTTAAGGAAAACCATTAAAGTCTTAAGAAGACTATAGAAGGAAGCCATCAAGTTTGAAGACTTTAAAGCCATCAAGTTTGAATACTTTAAGGGAAACCATTAAAGGTTTCAAGTGGGTGAGGATAAATAGGATTTTAAATAAATAATTTATTTAAAATAGTTGTGCAACTTGCTTTTGTAGAAAAATACAAGTGGGTGGAGGATAAAGGTGATTTAAATAAATTATTTATTTAAAATAATTGTGCAACTTGCATTTGTAGGAAAATGCAAGTGGGTAGAGGATAAAGGTGATTTAAATAAATGTTAATTTAAATGTGAGAGGTGGGATTTTGGGGGATTTAAATAAATATTAATTTATTTAAATGTGAGAGAATATTTAATTAAATAAATATGATTTATTTATTTAATTAATGTTCTGAATTTGGTTAAGTGAGTTAAATCAAATAAATTGAATAATTTGTTTAATTAATAGGAGAAGAGGGTTAAGATGAATTAATTAAATATTAATTTAATTAATTATTAATTTAATTAATTATTAATTGATGGTTAAATAATCAAATAAATACTAAGTATTCATTTAATTAAGTGGACAGATTTATGTGACTACATTTGCCCCTCTTTGAGACGGTGCGGTTTATCGTGTCGTTTCAAAGAAAGAAAAATAGGTGTGAAGAAATGCCCCATAAAATGTAAATTTAATGGGTGGTATGCCCCCTCGAGAGATGGGCCAAATTTTTTTGAAAAATTGGGCGATCTCTCAAAAAAGAATGAAAAGTGGAGGGGAGGTAGAATAGAAGAAATTAGAACTAATGATGAAAGAATGGGAGAAAATGGAGTGAATATGAAGAAACAACAAGCCAACAAGTACCCTGAGGTCATGCAAGAGATACATAGCAGATGTAGTGTGGGGTTTGGATTGATGCTATACAATTGATCAAAATTGGTTGGACAATCTGATGTAATCGGTTTAATTGCCCCAGTCAAGTCAAAGCGTGACAGTTGATGTCAGTTGGTCGCTTGGACAAGATAAAGTCTGAGTAAGTGAATCAAAGTGACCTGATGGTGACTTTAGACAATTGATGTAATTGCTTGATGAAGTCAAGGTATATGAAGCAAAATACTCGTTGAGACGTAGACAATTGATGTAATTGTCCGTTGGATTGTGTTTGATTGGTTGATCAATTGATAGTGTGTGCATGGGATGGATGATTGTGGTAAATCATAGCAGCCCCATTGAGACCTGAAGATACTTGATCAAAGTATCTGTTGATAGTCTAGGTGTGTGTGATTCAAGGTACCTATGTAGATAGAGTAACTTTCTTGACTTATTGGATGACTTAGGATAGGAAACACAATCCCTCCTATTTAGAGATGGATGGTGATGAACGTGGCTTGATTAGGTTGATTGGGACATGATGTAGGGTATGTGATGGTGATTATCGGGATGGGGAGGGTAGGGGGGGGTTCAATGTTAGATAGAAGAAATGGAGGACCTATTAAATTCCTATGGAAGAAGAGGAAAATAGAGTATCCATTGTCATTACTATGTATGAATGATATGTAGCTATTATGAATGTATGGATGGGTGGAATGCAACGAAATGCAATATATACAAATGAGATGGAATGATGATTCACGGTGCTTTATTTTTCATCATTGAGCTTTAAAATGTTGTAAGAAAATAGAAGCAACTTGACATAATGATTAAAGATGATCAGAGTATTTCTTACATGGATTTTATATAGCAAGTTAATACAAGCAACTTGATATAATGGATCAAGTCGACCAGAGTATTGCTTGCGGAACAGATAAGGATTATCTCCTTTCATGCATGACTTGGAACGTCCTCCTTGATCTTAGACTGATCATATCCTGAGACAAGTGCATACCGTACTAAGAGATAAAACCTTTATCCAGTTTGGATGAGGTAGGAACCAAAGAATGAGCATTGTACCTACAAACAAACAGTATATACATAAAGAATAAAGAATATGGATCCTTGGTAATGGTTCATGCTCATATGGTCGAGGTATGTGCTGTAGTCAGCAAGTCGTAGTGATCTATGACTGTATTTTTGCCTATGATCACATAGCTTAGTGAACTTCCCACGTAGACACCATTAGCACATGCCCCAGAACTTCATCGGAAGTAATGCGCAAATGATACAAAACAATGCTGAAAGATCCTGATACAGATAAACAAATGATTGTACTCATAAATCAACCAAGCATTTGATAGCTTATCATAATTTTCTTGTCAAAGAAAACGTCACTTTTGTCTTTGTTTTGGTAAGGAAGGATGCATCCTTGTTTTAAAGACAATTTCTAATTTGTTGGATGTGGATTGTGTGATCGATTGATAAGTGGTCATTGTGTGAGTACTGTGTTAATGTTGGTTTTGTATCTACATGGACGAGTATGTACAATGTGTTGCCATGTTTTTTTTGGATTTTTGATGGTTTTTCGATGTTTTTGGATTTTGTGTAATAGTTTTTGAATGTTTTTGGATTTTGTGAGTCATTTTTGAATGTTTTTGGATTTTGCGAGACATTTTTGAATGTTTTTGGATTTTGCGAGACATTTTTGAATGTTTTTGATATTTTTCTGGGACATTTTTGAATGTTTTTGATATTTTTGATGATTGCCTGAATGAAGAGCGTAATGACACATAAGACAATGTAGAATCCACTTCCATCAATAGGTTAAGGGTATTGCCCCCAATTTTTAGACCTGACTATGAAAAGGTGGGATGCTAGACGCATGGAGTACTTTCTTAATGACAGATGAATAACAAGCCATGGCTTTGGATGGATGGATGTATGTATGAAGTAAATATGATCACAACAAGTCTGAAAAGATAATGGAGCCATAGCCCTTACGAGTGGCACCTGTTTGCTAGGTTTTCACCATCGCACTTACCCAAGGTGCCACCGGAGTGGTTGTTCATCGTTTGGATGCATGATTTTTCTTTACTTTTTTTGAATGTTTTTGTATTTTCTTTAGGACATTTTCTGAATGTTTTTGATATTTTCTGATATGTAGGGGAGCCTAATGCTTTGTATACCTTAGGTATAAAACCATTTGAGGTGCATGCTATTGATTGGATTTGCGAGTGGTTCTCCGTCTGATGTAGCCAACTGATATGCCCTGGACCCGAATACAGCAGTGACAACATATGGGCCCAGCTAGTTTGATTCAAACTTGCCTTGATGTTCTCTGTTTGGTTGGTTGCGAGGATTTTCTCGAAGAAAAAGATCACCTACCTCAAATGTACGAGATCTAACTCGGTGATTGTAGCTTCTACTCATGCGCTGCTGATAGGATTTGAGGTGATTGTATGCAGCTTGTCGCTTCTCATCTAGTAACTCTAAGTCCTGAAGATGGGATACTCTATATGCTTCATCATCGATGAGATTGTGCAATGAAACTCGTAAGGATGGTATCTCGACCTCAATAGGTAAGATAGCTTCAGCACCATAGACCAATGAATAAGGAGTTGCACCTGTAGGGGTCCGAATGCTAGTTCGATATGCCCATAGCGCTAGATTCAATTGAACATGCCAATCACGACCGACATCATTGACTGTCTTCTTTAGGATCCTCAATATGTTTTTATTGGATGCTTCAGCCTGACCATTGCCTTGTGGGTAATAGGGGGTGGAAAAGCGATGTTGGATATGAAATTTCTCACAAAGTTCATGGACATCCTAATTTTTGAAAGGAAGACCGTTATCTGTGATGATGGACATGGGTACACCATACCGGCAGATGATGTAGTTGAGGATGAATGAGGCGATCTGCTTGCTAGTGACTTGGGTAAGTGGAACAGCTTCGATCCACTTGGTGAAATATTTGGTGGCGGTAATAATAAATTTATGGCCGTTGGATGAAGATGGATGAATCTTACCCACAAGGTCAAAGCCCCATTGACAAAAAGGCCATGGTGTTGTGATTGGTTGCAGTTCCTGGGCTGGTGCATGTATCAGGTCACCATGAATTTGACATTTCTTGCACTTCTTGACAAAGTAGTAAGAATCTTTTTCCATAGATGGCCAATAGTATCCAGCTCGCATGATCTTTTTGGCTAGTGATGGACCACTTGCATGAGTCCCGCAAATTCCTTCATGTACCTCTTCCAAAGCCTTTGTTATCTCATCTTGTTCCAGACATCGAAGGAGAGTACTATCAAGACTACGTTGGTATAGGGTTTCGACAATAATGGTATATCGAGCAGTTTGGCGAATGAAGGTTTTACGTTGGTTATTTGATTGGTTGGGAGGAAGGGTGTGATCACGGAGATAGGTGTAGAACTCACCGTACCATGGGGATTCAGAACCAACAAGGCAACATATCATTTCAGATTCAGGGATATCATAAGCGGGGATCCAAAGCTGTTCTACCAAGAACTCGTAGCATGTTGAATTTTGTGGAAGATCTAGGAGAGATGCGATGGTAGCCATAGCGTCAGTAGCTCGATTCTAATCTCTTGGTATCTGCTCAAAAGTGATAGTAGTAAATGATGTCTTTAGAGTGTCCACCATTTGCTTATATGGCATGAGTTTATCATCTTTGGTCTGATATTCATCTGTTGCTTGTCGAATGACTAGTTGGGAATCACCATATACTTGTAGTTCTTGTAATTTCCATTGTACGGCTAACCTGAGTCCTGTGATCAAGGCCTCATACTCTGTTATGTTGTTTGTGCATGGAAATGTGAGTCTGTAAGACTTCGGGATGCTATCACCCTGAGGTGTGATAAACAGAATGCCTGCCCCCGAGCCGTGCCTAGTGTATGAACCATCAAAATATAGTTTCCATGGCTGTGCTTCTATGATCATGAATATCTCTTCATTTGGAAAATTGGAAATGAGAGGATGATCGCCTATGAGTGGAGCAGTAGCCAACTGATCTGCAATAACCTGACCTTTGATAGCTTTACGGTCCACATACTCAATGTCAAATTCACTTAGAATCATCACCCATTTGGCCAAGCGACCTGTCAATGATGCTTTGTTAAGTAAATACTTGAGTGGATCAATCTTTGCAATGAGTTGTACTTTGTGTGTTAATAGATAGTGCCTCAGTTTAGTGGCTGCTAAGATTACTGCAAAGCAAGCTCGCTCAATAGGTGTGTAATTGAGTTCATAGCCCACCAGTGTGCGAGAGATGTAGTAAATAGCACACTCTTTTCCTTCTGCATTATGTTGTGCCAGTAGTACACCCAATGCTATACTGGTTGCTGAGATATAGAGTAACAACGGTCTACTTGGATTTGGTGGGATTAGCAATGGTGGTTTCATGAGATAGTCTTTAAGTGTCTGAAATGCTTGCTGGCATTAGGCATCCCACTAAAAGTGGATGTTCTTGTGTAGCAGGTGTGTGAAGGGGTGACACTTATCAGCCAATTGTGCAATGAATCTTCGGATGGATTGAAGCCGCCCTTGTAGTGTTCTTAGCTGACTGATATTCTTTGGAGGTGGCATGTCCATGATAGCTTTTACCTTTGCTGGGTTAACCTCAATGCCTTTGCTTGAGACAATGTATCCTAGAAGCTTCCCGGAGGTCACTCCAAAGACACATTTCTTTGGGTTGAGTCGAACATGGTATTGTTCCAGTCTATCAAAGATTTTATCTAAGATGTGGAGATGCCCATCTCTAGTGAGTGATTTTGCTAGTAAGTCATCCACATAGTCTTCCATCATAGTATGCATCATGTCATGGAAGATGGTGGTCATTGCTCTTTGATAGGTTGCTCCTGCATTCTTTAGACCAAAAGGCATTACATTCCAGCAGTAGGTGCCCCATGGACATGTGAAGGTTGTCTTATGTTGATCTTCGGGTGCGATTTTTATCTGATTGTAGCCAGAAAAGCCATCCATGAGTGAAAGCATCGCATGTCCTGCTGTTAAATCCACTATGATGTCGATATTTGGTAGGGGGAAGTCATCCTTAGGACATGCCTTATTCAAATTTCTGAAGTCAGTAAAAATGCGGATGCCCCCTTTTGGTTTGCTGACAGGCACAATGTTGGAGATCCATTCTGCATAATCAATTGGTCTAATGAAACCAACATCTAGGAGTTTCTTGAGTTCTATTTTGACTAGCACTGCAATCTGGGGATGCATCTTACGAAGCTTCTGCTTGACAGGTTTGGCTCCTTCTGCTACGGTGAGGTGATGCATGACTAAATCCGGATCAAGCCCAGGTATGTCTGCATATGACCATGCAAAGTTGATCTGGCGCTGCTGGAAGAACTTGATAAATTTATGCTGTTCCTCTGGAGTGAGAAGAGATGCCAGATGTATGAGATGAGGATTTTCAGGAGTCCCCACATTGTATTCTTTGGTTTCCTCGATGAGAATCGTTGATCGTTCCTGTTGTGTACTAGCAGGGAGGATGTCAAACCCTTCATCCTCAGGTGCCTCATAGAGGTTTTCACCATTGGATACGCTCTTTCTTTTTACTTTTGTTGGATCAAACAGTGCCACAGTGTGGTTTTCACTAGAAGATCCATGTTTTAATGTTATCTTTTTGCAGCTGAAAGGTTTGGCATCCGCCCCGAAGTATGCTGCGCTATTAAGTTCAATGGCAAATCTAGCTTTGTGATCCCTGCTTGGTAGGTTATCCCTTAATTCCAAAAAGTCAATGATGGCCTCATCATTTTGGAAGAGGTCAAGACATGGGGGATTTGGTTGGTTCCATTCGATGAGTTCAGGGTGGATAATGGGCATTACTTCAGCGATTATGTTAAGTGCGGGAGATGTATCAGTGAGGGTTAAGATGTTATGGTGAAGGTCGTTAATGGTACTCTCCCTGTCAGAATCAGGCGTAGGATGAGACATAGGGTCTATGGAAGATGTTTCCAGTTCGGAAATCCAAGTGGTCTTTATCTGTGCTTCTCCATAAATAGGGATATCTTTGCATGGCAGAGGTAGTGATGCATCTTCCTCATCTGAAGTATTAAGTTGTATCGAATCAAATTCCCACTCATGTGAGTCGGTCTCTGAATCACTTTCCAGCATCCGATTGCTATACCATACTGGGATGTCTTTTGAGTTAAACACTGCAGGTGTGATTGGTTGATGTACCTTTGTAGTGATCGGTGCTACAGGAATTTTGATAGGGATAAAAGAATCTGGTATAGGGAGTATCAGCAGTGTTGACTTAGTGGCTTCTGTTGGAACGGCTGGTGCCATAGATGCTACTATGGGTTTCAATACAGTTGTTGCTACAAATGGTGTTGCTGATGGGATTACTGGTTCATTTGATGGAATGAATGACATTGGTGACGGTTGCAGTGGGGTTGTGAGCCTCGATGGGGTAGTGGGGATAGTGCTTGATGGTGCTTTGATTATGAAAGGTGTCCTCTTTGTAGTAGGTTGACATAATGGTTTGCTGGGTTTTCCTTTGAATCTAAATTTAGGAAGGATCTCTTTTTCAAAGCCTAGGCCTATATTACCTTTGGGCTTTAATTCTGGTAGAAGAGGTTCATGTCGTCCTTGTTTGCAATATCCCAAAGCACTCTGACCATCATATCCCATTCTTTGCATAATGAGGAGACCTTTGCCATACTGTTCCGTAGGAAGTGTAACTCGCAGTTTATCAATGGTGATGGGATCTTTATAGATCTAGTCCGCTAGGTCCTCATCTTGGGTTTCTTCCTCTTGACTCTTTCCAAGGACAAAAGGCGTTAAGGCACATGCGGGCGTGATTAGTGGTTGCTGGAGTAACTGCTGTGGTTTACCATGTGTTCTAGGAGAAGTGGGCATTTGTCCCACATAAAAGAGTTGACTCAAGTTGTATTCTCCAGGACCTTCCTCTGCTACCTTCATTTTAAGCTTTTCCTGCTTGGGTATAGGGGTGTTCGAATTGGCAAGAGAGGCGGGACTTACATATGATGTGGAGGAAATGGCTTCCCTATTATTAGGAACAGTAATCTCTGGTTGATGGTTGATATTATGGAAAAAAGCAAAGGGATTTGCATCGCCCAGGATTGTGATCTCTGTACCGTTATGTGGGAACTTGATACATTGATGGTAGGTAGATGGAACAACTTGCATGGCATGTATCCAAGGTCTCCCTAATAATAGATTGTATGGCAGAGGAAGGTCCAGAACCTGACAAATGATGTGTTTTACCACGGGGCCTACTCGGATTGGTAGTACCACAGCTCCTTTGGATGAACGCTTTGCATCATCATAGGCTTTGATTGTGATCTTCTTACGAGGATCCACTGATTCTACCACATAGCCCAATGCTGTGACCAACTGTAGTGTACAAATGTTCAGGCCTGCTCCATTATCGATCAAGACTTGCTTGATCCTGTGTTGGTTGATAAATCCTTCAATGTGTAGCGAAGCGTTATGAGGTTGCTGGAAGGAAGAGTTGTCACTTTCGAAAAAAGTGAGACAAGGTGATGACTTTAGACTTCCAACCATTGCTTGAAATTGGTCTGTATTCAGGTTTGCAGGGACTGACGCCTCTTGGAGTGCTTGATCCAAGATAGTTTTATGAGATGGCGATAGACGCAAAAGCTCTAAAATGGATATAAGCACAGGGGTTTTGTCTAATTGCTCCACAAGATTGTACTACTTTGGGATGGAGGTGGTGCCTTGTGGAGCTGCCTTTATGGTAACTTTGTTGCGACGTGTAACAACATTGCAATTTGAGTTGGGATTTTTGAAGGTTATAGTTGCAACTTGTTCATTGGCATCATACAGATGATTTACAGTGTAATTATACGCAGCCTGTGTATAATCTGTGGTATCAGTGCCTCGCCTAGAAGTGGAAGGACCCCTTTGATCTTGTGATGGAAGTGAATTTTTGAACATCAGATGATCATTATTTGTTGTTTTTGGGTCATGTCCTTCAATTTCTCCTCAATCAATAAGATCCTGAATGAGATCTTTCAATCGGTGACAATTACTTGTCTTGTGCCCTCTTCCTTGATGGAATTCACAGTGTTCAGTATCTCTCCACCATGCCGGTTTGACCTGAGGCTCATAGTTTGATAGTTTAGGTAGAGTGACCAAATTTTGAGAAATGAGTTGTCGCAATACTGTTTCAATGGGTTCCCCTAAGGGAGTGTATGTGCATTTTTGTTTTTGCTGACGAGGTCTTGGTTCATCGTGAGATGTAATGTGACTTTTATTTGAAGGAATATTTGTGTTGTTCTGAGGTGGAGGATTCTGTCCTGCAAATCGAACCACAGGCTGTGCATTTTGGATAGTCCGGGCATCCACAACTCCATCGTTGATGATATTCTTGTTTTTATTCCAGAAGATTGGTTTATCACTATTGAAGCATGGGCGAGGACCATCCTTTGGTTCATTAAAGATTTTGATGAGTCCTTTCTTGATGAGTGCCTGTTCACATTTTAAACCCTTGGTGATCATATCATTAAAAGAGTCTGTGTCTTTGACATCTAGGTGAAATTCCATTTCTTCGTTTAAGTTGGAAATGAATATTTCCACTAGTTCTCGTTCAGGTAACTGAAGAGAACGTCTGCTAGACATTTGGCGCCTTCGTTGTAGGAATACTGAGAATAGTTCACCTGGTTTTTGTTTGGTGTTGCACAGATCAGCCATGGTGATGTCGCGTTCAATGTTATGAGAGTAATGAGCGAGGAATTTTTGGATAAGTTCCTCAAATGTTCTAATGCCACCTGGTAGTCGGGAAAACGATGATGTGGTTGTTCCTCCCAAGCTTTGGGGAAAAAGGCGCATTAGGTATGTGTCTTCATATGCTACTTCAAGACAAGCGGAATGAAATTCTCGGACATGATCGCGGGGATCCCCCTTTCCTCTATATTTTTCAAATTTGGGTGTTTCGAATCCTTGTGGAAATGGTGGCATGTAAAGATTCCTATCAAAAGGATAGGGACAGATGTCATTGAGTGAGAATTGGTTAGTCTTGACACCACTATGAAGCTTTTGGGTGAGATTATCGACTTGTTGCCGCAACATCTCCATTTCATTTGGAGGAGGAGGTGGTGGGTTACCTCGAGGAATGTTATATCTGATGGGATCTCTTCCTATTTCCTCTTCATGGTGACTTTTTCTTTCTAATGCTTGTCTTAATTGGGCAAGATCAAAGTCAAAGGGGAGTTTTGCTCCTTCTTGAGCGAGTCTTAAGAAGTGAGCATCTGCATTGCTCCTAAGTATTTCGTCAAAAAGTCTGTTAAAGAGAGGGTTATGCTGAGCCCTTTCTATTGTTGCAGGAGTGGGAGTACTTGGGTTTTCGTCATCTGCATTTCCTCCAAGTGCTTCTTGAAATTCATTGAGATTTTCCTCTTCTTCTTCTTCTATTTCTATTTCTCATTGTCGTGACTGTGATCGGGTTTGAGCCATTTTGTTTATGAGTTTCTGTTGAAGTTGAGTGAAAATGATGGTGAGTTTATGTTGAAATGAGAGATTGATGGTTGGTGAATTGTGTTGCATGTGGATCTCTAACACCTTTAAGGTGGATGTAACCGAAATTCCTTCTTTGAATTGCTTGTTTGTTTGATAAGTTTTGATGTGATAAGGTGTAGAGAAATCTGAGATGTGTTACAGATTTAACTACCTAGTAATGAGAGGATTCACTCATGAACTAGTTTTAACCTGCGTAGATGTGTCTCTTAGGATGAGCTTATCCTAGATGTAGAAAATTTGTTTGATGGCAACACACACAAGAGCACAAGAAACAAACGTTAGTGTTAGCAACAAAAGATTATCCTAAACAGGCATATCAAGAGAGATATTAAGCATGAAATAGAAAACATATAAACATAGAATAAAATAGCTAATCAACATGCTCATAGTTGCTCCTCCCTTGTTCCTCTCCTCTCCAAGTCCCAAATGAGTGTAGCTCTCAGCTTTTAGCACTATCCATGGATGCCATATGGAGATTCAAGATAGTTGAATATGATAAGCAAATACTATGCAAGAGTAGATAGTGATGCTATGAAAAAGCTCTATGCTAATGCCAGTATAGAAACAATACTCTAAAATGCTTCTTTTTTTGCTTGAGGAGAAGGGTTCTATTTATAGAAGAAATGGGGAAATGAAGGGTTAAGATTGAATGGTTTAATCAAGGGCCAAGTTTGAAAGTTGGAGATCCATGTGCACAATTGGCACCAATAAAATGGTGACAAGTGTCAACATAGGATTGGGTTGAGAGAAGAGGTTGGAGGCATTAAAGGCTTGAGAAGACCTCATGGTTATCTAGAGGCTAAGGGTCAAGTCCAAATTAAGATTACCCACTGGAATAAGAGTTAATCCAAGGATAAACCTTTGTGCAAATGTTTAAGAGATAATCATGGTCAAAGCATTAATGGCCTGATGAGACCTTTGGGTTGGGTAGAGGTTGAGTCAAAACAAATGTTTTAACCATGTGGGAGGGTTTGAGGTAACCATTAATGGTTATTGGAGACTTTGGGGATTAAGTGGTTGAAGGTTGAAAGCCTTCAATGGTTATCAAAGACTTTGAGTCATTTAGTGGTTGAAGGTTGAAAGCCTTTAATGGTTATCAAAGACTTTGAGGTTTGAGAAGTGACTCCATTTTGCTTAGGAATGTGACAAAGTTTAGAGAAGGGGTTAGGTTATTTAGAAGTGATTAGAAAATTCTAGAAGGGGTTTAGGCATGCAAGTGGATTTTGTAGGAAAATGCAAGTGGGAGAAATTTTGGTATTTTCAATTAAAATAAAATCATTTATTTCAATTAAATGGTGTAATTTGCATTTGGATAAATATTCAAATAAATATTAATTTATTTAAATGAGAAAAATGAAGATAAAGCATTAAAATGCATGAAGACTTTGAGGGAAGCCATTAAAGGCTTGAAGACTTTAAGGAAAACCATTAAAGTCTTAAGAAGACTATAGAAGGAAGCCATCAAGTTTGAAGACTTTAAAGCCATCAAGTTTGAATACTTTAAGGGAAACCATTAAAGGTTCAAGTGGGTGAGGATAAATAGGATTTTAAATAAATAATTTATTTAAAATAGTTGTGCAACTTGCTTTTGTAGGAAAATACAAGTGGGTGGAGGATAAAGGTGATTTAAATAAATTATTTATTTAAAATAATTGTGCAACTTGCATTTGTAGGAAAATGCAAGTGGGTAGAGGATAAAGGTGATTTAAATAAATGTTAATTTAAATGTGAGAGGTGGGATTTTGGGGGATTTAAATAAATATTAATTTATTTAAATGTGAGAGAATATTTAATTAAATAAATATGATTTATTTATTTAATTAATGGTCTGAATTTGGTTAAGTGAATTAAATCAAATAAATTGAATAATTTATTTAATTAATAGGAGAAGAGGGTTAAGATGAATTAATTAAATATTAATTTAATTAATTATTAATTGATGGTTAAATAATCAAATAAATACTAAGTATTCATTTAATTAAGTGGACAGATTTATGTGACTACAAAACCAATTGATTTGACCTAATTGATTCAGATTGCTGTGAGTTGTTTGTGAGATTCTAAAATGCTCTCTTCCTGTCATCATAATTCTCCCCCATACATTAGACTTCTCCTCTTTTCTCCAGTCTTCTTTTCTGCTTTTTTTTCAGTCTTCTCAGTCTTTTCCAGTCTTCTTCTCCAGTCTTCTCCCCCTTTGACAACAATGCCAAAGTAAAGAACTAAAACATAATTTCTTCCTGTATGAAGTGAATTCCTACTATAATGTGTCAACTTAGTCTTAGTCAGAGCATTTTGTCTTCAATTCCTGTTTCCTGTACTATTTCTTGCACACCTTTAGAAAACATCCTAAAGTGTGTAAATCAGCATCAACTCTTAAAAGATATTCGATAGAGTCATCGAATTGATGCTTTCACCAAACTCGGTCAGTGAGTAGAAGATAGGGGTAGGACCCCTAACTTACTTCTGAGATACTCAAAAGTGTCCCATGGTAGTGGCTTGGTGAAGATGTCTGCTATTTGTTCCTTTGTGCTAACATACTCCAACACCACTTTCTTCTCTTGAGCTTCTTCTCTAAGATAATGTTATTTGATAGAGATGTGCTATGTCTTAGAGTGCATAACAGGATTCTTTGAAATGTTAATGACACTAGTATAGTCATAGAATATAGTTATTGGCTCGGTAACTTTCTCATTTATACCTTCCAACAGTTGTTTGATCCATGCTATGTTGGTACAATTCAATGCTACAGCAATGTATTTAGCTTCTGCTGTTGACTGTGAAACACATCCTTGTTTCTTGCTAGGCCAACTCACTAGTATTTCTCCTAAAAAGAAAGCTCCTCCACTTGTGCTTTTTCTGTCATCAATGTTGCTTGCCCAATCAGCATCAGTATAAAATTTTAAATCAAAATCATTTCCTTTCTGATATACTAAGCCATAATCCTCAGCGCCTTTCAAGTATCTAAAAGTTCTTTTGATTGCTGTCATGTGTGTTTCCTTAGGATCTATAGAGAATCTTGCAACTATACCTACTGCATGTGCTATGTCTGGTCTGCTATGAACAACATATTGTAGCTTTCTAATCATGGATCGGTAAAGTGTCTCATCAACAGATGCAGATTCATCATTCTTTGATAGTTTACAGTTGGTAGTCATAGGAGTACTTACTGGTTTTGAATCCTCCATTCCAAATTTCTTCAAGATTTCCTTTATGTACTTGGACTGAGTAATGAAAATCTCATTTTTCATTTGCAGTATCTGTAAACCTATAAAATACTTTATCTCACTGATTAATGACATCTCAAATTCTTTGCTCATTTCATTTCCAAAGTTCTTGCATAAAGAGTTATTTCCATAAAATATAATATCATCAACAAATATGGCTGAGATCAGTATTCCATTTTCATCATTCTTCATGTACATATTATTGTTCTCACTTGTCCTTATAAAACCAATCTTAATCAAATAAGAGTGCAATCTTTCATACCATGCTCTAGGTGCTTGTTTCTGATCATATAATGCTTTGTTCAATTTACATACCTGATCTTTACTCCTGTCTTTAAAAAATCCTTTAGGTTGTTTGATAAAAACTTCTTCTTCTAATATTCCATTCAGAAATATAGATTTGACATCCATTTGATATACCTTGAAGTTTTTGAAAGTAGCATATGCCAACAATGTTCTTACTCCTTCAAGTCTAGCCACAGGTGCAAAAGTTTCACCATAATCAATTCCTTCTTCTTGAGCATAACCTTTGCATACTAGTCTTGCTTTATTTCGAATGACCTCACCTTTTTCATTTAGCTTTTTTCTAAAATCCACTTTGTACTGATTACATTTTTGTCCTTTGGTCTTGGGATTAGTGTCCATGTGTCATTCTTCTTGATTTGATCAATCTCTTCTATCATAGCATTTATCCAATCTTCACTGTTAAATGCCTCTTTCACTATTCTCGGTTCAAATTCAAATATCAGACATGTGTTCTGTCTCAGTTTGTTCCTTGTCATCACTGGATCATCCTTATCTCCTATAATCTGACTTGGTGCATGATGTCTTCTGACATACTTGGCTAATATAGGCTCGGTAGGCTCTGTATGATCTTCATCATCACTCAGTAACTACATATTCTCTTCATTTTCTTCAAAAGTTTTCTCAGTAGGACTTGTTGGTTGAATATAGACAAATTCATCATAATCTTTTGGTTCTTTGGAATTTCCTTCATCATTACTTTCTGCAAATTCATCAATTTTCACATTTTCACTTTCTACTATTTTGTTAGATGATTTGATCAGACATTTAAATGCTCTGCTTCTAGAAGAATAACCTAGAAATGTTCCTTCTTCACTTTTTTGATCAACCTTGCCATTTCTATCATCCTTGTGTACATAGCATCTACTTCCAAAGATTTTAAAATAACTTACATTAAGTTTCTTGTCATACCAGATTTCATATGGTGTCTTCAAAGTACCTTTCTTTAGTTGTACTCGGTTCAGGGTGTAAACTGTTGTTCTTATTGCTTCCCTCCAAACTGTTTGTGGCACTTTCTTTTCAATCATCAGGGTTCTGGCACAATCCACAATAGATCTATTTCTTCTCTCAGCAATTCCATTTTGTTGTGGAGTTCTCGGTGCAGAGACTTGTCTTTTAATACCATGATCATTGCAGAATAAGTTGAACTCATCAGATGTGAACTCTCCTCCTCTATCTGATCTAAGACATTTTAGTTGTCTTCTTGTTTCATTTTCAACTCTTGCCTTGTAACATTTAAACATTTGAAAAGCTTATGATTTTTCTTTTAAAAATATTACTGACATCATCCTTGAGTAATCATCCACAAATAATATGAAATATTTGTCACCATAATAACTTTAAACTTTCATAGGACCACAAAGATCAGTATGCACAAGATCTAAAATTCCCTTAGAGGTGTAAGACTTACTTGTAAAGCTTGATGTTGTCATTTTACCCATCTGGCATCCTTGGCACATATCATTCTCAAGTTTTTCAAGACTCGGTAGACCTCTTACTCAGTTCTTCATACTTATTTTGACCATATTATCAAAATTTACATGACAAAACCTTTTATGCCATAACCAAGTATCATCTGTCTTTGCATACCAACATTTATTCTAAGTTGAGTCAAGGTGAAATGTGTTACCTTTTGTTTGTGTCTCGGTAGTAGCTAACTTTCCATGCTTGTCATGAACTTTGACAATTCCTTTCTGAAATTCTATTCGGTATCCTGTATTGTTAAGCTGTGCTAAACTCAACAAATTGTATTTCAAACCTTCAACCCAATAAACATCATTACATCTTGCATTGTCAAGAAGTGCTATAGATCCTTTACCTCTTACTAGACATGGTGCATCATTACCAAATCTTACATAGCCTCCATCATAATCTTCTAACATAACAAACTCATGTTTATCACTTGTCATATGATGTGAGCATCCACTATCTATGATCCAAGAATCATTAGTATTTATGTGAGATATTAGGGCTTTTCTTCATACCTTTCTTCATCTGATCCATCTTTTATAGCCACATAAACTACTTCCTCTGTATCAGTTTCATCTGATTTATCAACGTTGGATTCCTCATTGGCTATTAAGCGTGTCTTTCTATCTCTTCTTCTGAAGTCTCGGTGTCCTCTGTAATGATTATCTTTCTATCTATCATCTTGGTAATCTCTCTTTTCAGTAGAATCTTTGTTAGGATAGTTAGAAGCCATATGTCCTATTTTATCACAATTGAAACAATTCAAAGGTAGTTTTCCTTTATGCTTACCTTTGCCTCTCGGTAACGTTCTAGCTAATAGTGCTTCAAACTCTTCCTACTTTCTAATTTCCTCATACAGTTTGTGTACTTCTTCCATGTTCTTACAAAATATTTCACTTGCTCCACTGTGATCTCCTTCAAAGTACTTGTACTTTCTTTCATTGTAATCATTAGATTCATCAAGATTAAAAGAACTAAATATAGATTCAACTTTATTTACCGATGACCCACTGTTATCAAAGTTACTTAACTCAAATGCATGTAGCTTACCAATAGTAGCATCTAAAGAAACTAGCATATTAGGTACAGACCTCAATTCATTGATTGCAGAGACTCGGATTGCATAAGCTGGTAGAAGGGTTCTTAAAAACTTACTTGTTATATCCTTTTCTTCAATAGTTCCACCTACTCCTTTGATTTGATTGACAATCGCCTTTAGTCTTGTACTGTATTGGGTTATGTTCTCACCTTCATTCATCCTTATAGATTCAAGTTGTCCTCTTAGACTGTCTACTTTTTCTCTTTGAACATGTTCATCACTGCCATATATAGATATGAGCTTTTCCCACATTGCCTTTGCATCATTGCAGCCTTCTAGATCATTAAATTCTAAGTCAGTCAACACAGATGTTATTTCAATCATTGCTTGGATATGTTCTTGCTTTGCCTTTATTTCTTCCATAGTTGATGGATAGGTGCTTGGTGTGATGAAATCATTCTCCAAATAATATACAACATATTCTCCAATTCCTGATAGGTGCAACTTCATCCTTTTCTACCATGTAGAGAAACTTGACTTGTTCAGCTTCGGTGCATCCCTCTTATACATATTTGGATCTTTGCCTCAAGTAACTTTAAACTTTTTCTTCTAGATTCCAAAGCTCTGATACCAATTGATAGTTTTGATACTTAATGTAAGTACAGATCCAATAGCCAACAAGATGAGAGGGGAGGGGTGAATCATACAAACTTAATCTTCCATAAAAACATCAGATTCAACCTCGGTAACATATACTTCAATGATATAACCAAAAATGCTAAACATGCAAACTCAAAAGCATATAAACATCATAAACCTCATAACACCAGATTTAACGTGGAAACCCAAATAGGAAAAAACCACTGTGGGATTTCGGACCCAATAAGAAATATACTCTTCTAGAGTATGCTCGGTTAAAAGCAAATCCTGTTAAAGATTACAAACACATTGCTAGATGTGACCCAGTTAAGAGATTTCCCTTAGATCTGTTAGGATCTTCACCTTGTTAGAAGTGACCTTGTTAAAGGATTTCAAACACTCAATCAGAATGTCACCTTGTTAGAGAGTTTTACAAATAAGACTGTTAAGTCCACTTGATTAAGAGATTTTCTATCACTTTCACAAAATAACAATAATAAAAATCTATCTACAACTTCACATCTAAAATGCTAAAGAAGATTCTTATTTTCTCAATACAATTTAGACATAGAACTAATCTTGTCCATTTGCTGGGCTTCTATACTCTATTATTCAAATAGGTGTTCAAGCTTTTGTGCTCGGTAATCACTATGTAGCATCCTTGTGCATACATTTGCCCATATAGATTGTTTATCAACAACTCCCTATTTATAAACAATTAGCTAACCGCTTAATCTCCTTGATCACACTTCCCATGATCAATCATAGCCATCAGATCTTCAATCTTGTCTAGGTTCAATATATCTTGTTGGCAATATTGCATTATAATAGACAATGAAAGATTGTTGACATTTCAATAAGGATATTGAGAAGGTTATTGATGATTATGGATATAACTGATTAAAGATGTTTTACTATCTTGATATTATTATTTTGTCATTGATGTCAAGAAATTGATTTTCTAATTCAGTATGATGTTGCCATATCTTGAGAAGTATGATATGAAGATTATAAAGAAGTCAGTAAAAGACACAAGAAAGAATATGATGAATAAAGGGATGAATAAGGTATTCAATGGGCAACTACTACCGAGTTAGACAATGATGAGATCATGATGTTTTAGATTGTTTTAACATCATACATATGTTGTAAAATGTAAAGGTTAATACTATACTATGTTATCAAGCAAAGAACCTAGTCGGTAAACCCTAAGGTTATCGCTATCGGTTAATGAAGGCGGAATGTGTACCGAGTGAAGTTTAGTATTCATTGAGTTGTTACTGAGTTGTAACTGAGCTATAACAAAATGCATTAAATGTTTACATGCAGTATTTAATGAAAGAAGCTAATGGGATGGAGTGGATCAATGATTAGTAAGCCATGAAAGAAGTTTGTTAACAAATCTAAGGCAATGGAAAGTCGGCATGAAGATCTATAGCTCAGATTGAACCACAATACCCTGGCACAAGTTCCAAGACTTTTATGCAAGTTCCAAGGTGGGGTAAAACATTTTCAGATTGAAAGATGCATTGAATCTGGACAATATTGAAGATCTGATGGCTATGATTAATCATGGGAAATGTGATCAAGGAGATTAAGCGGTTATCTAATTGTTTATAAATAGGAAACTGTTGATAAACAATGTATGCGGGAAAGTGTATGCATAGGGATGCTACATAGTGATTACCGAGCATAGAAGCTTGAAGACCTATTAGAATAACAGAGTATAGAAGCCTGACAGATAGACAAAATTAGTTCTATGTCTAGATTGTATTAAACAAATAAGAATCTTCTTTAGCATTTTAGATGTGAAGTTGCAGATAGATTTTTATTACTGTTATTTTGTGAAAGTGATAGAAAATATCTTAACCAAGTGGACTTAACAGTCTTATATGTAAATCCTCTAGCAAGGTGACATTCTGATTGAGTGTTTGAAATCCTTTGACAAGGTCACTTCTAACAAAGTGAAGATCCTAATAGATCTGAGGGAAATCCCTTAACCGAGTCACATCTAGCAATGTGTTTGTAATCTTTAACAAGATTTGCTTTTAACCGAGCATACTCTAGAAGAGTATATTTCTTAGTGGGTCCGAAATCCCATAGTGGTTTTTCCCTATTTGGGTTTCCATGTTAAATCTGGTGTTATGAGGTTTATATTGTTCATATGCTTTTGAGTTTGCATGTTTGATAGTTTTGGTTATATGACTGATATATATGTTACCAAGGTTGAATCTGATGTTTTTATGGATGATTAAGTTTGTATGATTCACCCCCCCCTCTCATCTTGGTGGCTATTGGATCTATACTTATATTAAGTATCAGAACTATCAATTTGTATCAGAGCTTTGGACTCTGAAAGGAATGTTTAAAGACACTTGAGTTAAAGATCGAAAGATGTATAAGAGGGATGCATTGAAGCTGAACAAGTCAAATTTCTCTACATGGTAGAAAAGGATGAAGCTACATCTATCAGGAGTTGGAGAATATGTTGTATACTAGCTGGAGAATGATTTTGTCACACCGAGCACCTATCCATTAACTATGGAAGAGATAAAGGCAAAGCAAGAACATATTCAAGCAATGATTGAAATAACATCTGCATTGACCGATTCAGAGTTTAATGATCTAGAAGGCTGCAGTGATGCAAAGGCAATGTGGAATAAGCTCATATCATTATATGGAGGAGATGAACATGTTCAAAGAGAAAAAGTAGACAGTTTAAGAGGACAACTTGAATCTATGAGGATGAATGAAGGTGAGAACATAACTTAGTACAGTACAAGACTAAAGGAGATTGTCAATCAAATCAAAGGAGCAGGTGGAACTATTGAAGAAAAAGATATAACAAGTAAGTTGTTAAGAACCCTTCTACCAACTTATGCAATCCGAGTCTCAGGAATCAATGAATTGAGGTCTGTACCTAATATGATAGTTTCTTTAGATGCTACTATTGGTAAGCTACATTCATTTGAGTTAAGTAATTTTGATAACAGTGGATCTTCGGTAAATAAAGTTGAATCTGCATTTAGTTCTTTCCATCTTGATGAATCTAATGATTACAATGAGAGAAAAAATAAGTACTCTGAAGGAGATCACAGTGGAGCAAGTGAAAGCTTTTGGAAGAACATGGAAGCAGTACACAAACTGTATGAAGAAATCAGAAAGCAAGAAGAGTTTGAAGCACTATTATCCAAAAGGTTACCGAGAGGCAAAGGTAAGTATAAAGGAAAACTACCTTTGAAGTGTTTCAATTGTGATAAGATTGGACATATGGCTTCTAACTGTCTTGACAAAGATTTTACTAAAAAGAGAGATTACCAAGATGACAGACAAAAAGATAACCATTATAGAGGACACCGAGACTTCAGAAGAAGAGATAGAAAGACATGCTTAATAGCTGATGAGGAATCTAATGATGATAAATTAGATGAGACTGATACAGAGGAAGTTGTTTATGTGGCTATCAAGGATGGATCAGATGAAGAAAGGTATGAAGAAAAAGCCCTAATATCTCACATAAACACTAATGATTCTTGGATTATAGATAGTGGATGCTCACATCATATGACAGGAGATAAACACAAGTTTGTTATGTTAGAAGATTATGATGGAGGCTATGTTAGATTTGGTAATGATGCACCATGTCCGGTAAGAGGTAAAAGATCTATAACACTTCTTGATAATGCAAGATGCAATGATGTTTATTGGGTTGAAGGTTTGAAATACAATTTGTTGAGTGTAGCACAGCTAAACAACATAGGTTACTGAATAGAATTTTAGAAAGAAGTTGTCAAAGTTCATGACAAGAATGGAAAGTTAGCTGCTACCGGGACACAAACAAAAGGTAATACATTTCACCTTGACTCAACTTGGAATAAGTGTTTGCATGCAAAAATTGATGATACCTGGCTATGGCATAAGAGGTTTTGTCATGTAAATTTTGATAACCTGATCAAGATAAGTAAGAAGCATAGAGTAAGAGGTCTACCAAGTCTTGAAAAACCTGAGAATGCTATGTGTCAAGGATGCTAGATGGGTAAGATGACAAGATCAAGATTTACAAGTAAGTCTTACACTTCTAAGGGAATTTTAGATCTAGTGCACACTAATCTTTGTGGTCCTATGAAAGTTCAAAGTTATTATGGTGATAAATATTTCATATTATTTGTGGATGACTATTCAAGGATGATGTCAGTAATGTTTTTAAAAGAAAAATTAGAAGCCTTTCAAATGTTTAAATGGTACAAGGCAAGAGTTGAAAATGAAATAGGAAGACAACTGAAATGTCTAAGATCAGATAGAGGAGGAGAGTTCACATCTAATGAATTCAACTTATTCTGCAATGATCATGGTATTAAAAGACAAGTCTTTGCACCGAGAACTCCACAACAGAATGGAATAGCTGAAAGAAGAAACAGATCTATTGTGGATTGTGCTAGAACACTGATGATTTGGAGAGAAGCAATAAGCACAACTATTTACACCTTGAACCAAGTTCAATTGAAGAGAGGTACTTTGAAGACACCATATGAGATCTAGTATGATAAGAAACCTAATGTTAGTTATTTTAAAATCTTTGGAAGTAGATGCTATGTTCATAAAGATGATAGAAATGACAAGTTTGATCAGAAAAGTGAAGAAGGAACATTTCTAGGTTATTCTTCTAGAAGCAAAGCATTTAAATGTCTGATCAAATCATCTAACAAAATAGTAGAAAGTGCAAATGTGAAAATTGATGAATTTGAAAAAAGAAATGATGAAGGGAATTCCAAAGAACCAGAAGACTATGATGAATTTGTCTATGTGCAACCGAGAAGTCCTATCGAGAAAACTGTTGAAGAGAATATCCAGTTACCAAGTGATGAAGAAGATCATATAGAGCCTACCGAGCCTGTATTAGCCAAGTATGTCAGAAGACATCATGCACCAAGTTAGATTATAGGAGATAAGGATGATCCAGTGATGACAAGGAACAAACTGAGACAAAACACATGTTTGATATCTGAATTTGAACCAAGAATAGTAAAAGAGGCATTTAATAGTGAAGATTGGGTAAATGTTATGACACAAGAGATTGATCAAATCAAGAAGAATGACACATGGACGCTAATCCCAAGACCGAAGGACAAAAATTGTAATCGGTACAAAGTGGATTTTCAGAAACAAGCTAAATGAAAAAGGGGAGGTCATTCAAAACAAAGCAAGATTAGTTTGCAAAGGTTATGCACAAGAAGAAGGAATTGATTATGGTGAAACTTTTGCACTTGTTTCTAGACTTGAAGGAGTAAGGACATTGTTGGCCTATGATACTTTCAAGAACTTCAAGATATATCAAATGGATGCCAAATCTGCATTTCTAAATGGAATATTAGAAGAAGAAGTTTTCATTGAACAACCCAAAGGATTTGTTGAAGACAATAATAAAGATCAGGTATGTAAGTTGAACAAAGCTTTATATGGTTTGAAACAAGCACCAAGAGCATGGTATGAAAGATTGCACTCTTATTTGATTAAGATTGGTTTTATAAGGACAAATGAGAACAACAACATGTATATGAAGAATGATGAAAATGGAATACTGATCTCAGCCATATTTGTTGATGATATTATATTTTGTGGAAATGACTCTTTATGCAAGAACTTTGGAAATGAAATGAGCAAAGAATTTTAGATGTCATTAATCGGTGAGATAAAGTATTTTATAGGTTTACAGATACTGCTAATGAAAAATGAGATTTTCATTACTCAATCCAAATACATAAAGGAAATCTTGAAGAAATTTGGAATGGATGATTCAAAACCAGTAAGTACTCCTATGACTACGAACTGTAAATTATCAAAGAATAATGAATCTGCATCTATTGATGAGACACTCTACCGATCCATGATTGGAAAGCTACAATATGTTGTTCACAGCAGACCAGACATAGCACATGCAGTAGGTATAGTTGCAAGATTCTCTAAAGATCCCAAGGAAACACATATGACAACAATCAAACAAATTTTTAGATACTTGAAAGGCACAGAGGATTATGGCTTAGTATATCAGAAAGGAAATGATTTTGATTTAAAAGTTTATACTGATGTTGATTGGGCAGGCAACATTGATGATAGAAAAAGCACAAGTGGTGGAGCTTTCTTTTTAGGAGAAAGACTAGTGAGTTGGCTTAGCAAGAAACAAGGATGTGTTTCACAGTCAACAGAATACGTTGCTGCAACATTGAATTGTACCAACATTGCATGGATCAAATAATTGTTGGAAGGTATAAATGAGAAAGTTACCAAGCCAGTAACTATATTATATGACAATACTAGTGCCATTAATATTTCAAAAAATCTTGTTATGCACTCTAAGACAAAGCACATATCTATCAAATATCATTATCTTAGAGAAGAAGCTCAAGAGAAGAAAGTGGTGTTGGAATATGTTAGCACAAAGGAGCAAATAGTAGATATCTTCACCAAGCCACTACCAAAGGACACTTTTGAATATCTCAGAAGTAAGTTAGGGGTCCTACCCCTATCTTCTACTCATTGACTGAGTTCAGTGAAAGCATCAATCTGATGACTCTATTGAATATCTTTTGGGAGTTGATGCTAGAGTTATACACTTTAGGATGTTTCCTAAAAGTGTACTGGAACTAATACTAGAATTACTATAGAGAATATTACAGGGAATAGGAATTGAAGACAAATGCTTTGACCAAGACTCAGTTGATACACAACAACACAAAATAACTTCTTACAAAAATAAATTATGTTTTAGTTCTTCTCTTTTTGGCATTGTTGTCAAAGGGGGAGAATACCTATGAAAGGGGGAGAATACCTATGAAAGGGGAGAAGAGAAGACTACAGATTGGAAAGGAGACTGAGAAAATAGGAGAAGTCTAATGTATGGGGGAGAGCATTTTAGTATTTCAGAATCACAGCAATCCGAATCTATTAAGGTCAAATCAATTGGTTTTGCCATCAATGCCAAAGGGGGAGATTGTTGGCAATATTACATTATAACAGACAATGAAATATTGTTGGCATTTCAATAAGGATATTGAGAAGGTTGTTGACGATTATGGATATAACTGATTAAAGATGTTTTACTATCTTGATATTATTATTTTTTCATTGATGTCAAGAAATTGATTTTCTAATTCAGTATGATGTTGCCATATCTTGAGAAGTATGATATGAAGATTATAAAGAAGTCAATAAAAGACACAGGAAAGAATATGATGAATAAAGGGATGAATAAGGTATTCAATGGGCAACTACTACCGAGTCAGACAATGATGAGATCATGATGTTTTAGATTGTTTTAACATCATACATATGTTGTAAAATGTAAAGGTTAATGCTATACTATGTTATCAAGAAAAGAACCTAGTCGGTAAAGCCTAAGGTTATTGCTATTGGTTAATGAAGGCAGAATGTCTACCGAGTGAAGTTTAGTATTCACCGAGTTGTTACCGAGTTGTAACCGAGCTATAATAGAATGCATTAAATGTTTACATGCTGTATTTAATGAAAGAAACTAATGAGCTAGAGCAGATCAATGATTGGTAAGCTGTGGAAGAAGTTTGTTAACGAATCTAAGGCAATGAAAAGTCGACATGAAGATCTACAACTCAGATTGAACCACAATACCCTGGCACAAGTTCCAAGACTTTTATGCAAGTTCCAAGGCAGGGTAAAACATTTTCAGATCAAAAGATGCATTGAACCTGGACAAGATTGAACATCTGATGGCTATGATTGATCATGGGAAATGTGATCAAAGAGATTAAGCAGTTACCTAATTGTTTATAAATAGGAAACTGTTGATAAACAATGTATGCGAGCAAGTGTATGCACAGGGATGCTACATAGTGATTACCGAGCACATAAGCTTGAAGACCTGTTAGAATAATAGAGTATAGAAGCCCAACAGATAGACAAGATTAGTTCTATGTCTAGATTGTATTGAACAAATAAGAATCTGCTTTAGCATTTTAGATGTGAAGTTGTAGATAGATTTTTATTACTGTTATTTTGTGAAAGTGACAGAAAATCTCTTAACCGAGTGGACTTAATAGTCTTATATGTAAATCCTCTAGCAAGGTGACTTTCTGATTGAGTGTTTGAAATCCTTTGACAAGGTCACTTCTAACAAAGTGAAGATCCTAACAGATCTGAAGGAAATCCCTTAACCGGGTCACATCTAGCAATGTGTTTGTAATCTTTAACAGGATTTTCTTTTAACCGAGCATACTCTAGAAGAGTATATTTTTTAGTGGGTCTGAAATCCCACAGTGGTTTTTCCCTATTTGGGTTTCCACGTTAAATCTAGTGTTATGAGGTTTATATTGTTCATATGCTTTTGAGTTTGCATGTTTTGACAGTTTTGGTTATATGACTGAGTTACCGAGGTTGAATTTGATGTTTTTATGGAGATTAAGTTTGTATGATTCACCCCCCCTCTCTCATCTTGCTGGCTATTGGATCTGTACTTATATTAAGTATCAGAACTATCATATCCTTCGATCTAAAAAATGTTTTACCCTACCTTGGAACTTGTATACATTTCTTGGAACTTGTGCTATGGTAATGTGGTTCAATTTGCGCTGTAGATCTTCATGCCGATTTTCCTTTGCCATAGATTCTTTAACAAACTTCATGCACAACATACCAATCTTTTAATCAGTTCCAGCTCATCAGCTTCCTTCATTAAATAATGCATGTAACCATTTAATGTATTCTGTTATAGTTCGGTTACAACTCGGTAACAACTCAGTAAATACTAAACTTCACTTGGTAGACATTCTGCCTTCATTAACCAATAGCGATAACCTTAGGGTTTATCGACTAGGTTCTTTGCTCGGTAACTTAGTATAGTATTAACCTTAGAATTTACAACATATGTATGATGTTAAAACAATCTAAACATCACAATCTCATAATTGTCTGACTCGGTAATAGTTGCCCATTGAATACCTTATTCATCCCCTTATTCATCATATTCTTTATGTGGCTTATACCAACATCTTTATACTCATCAAATCATACTTCTCAAGATATGGCAACATCATACTGAATTAGAAAATCAATTTCTTGACATCAATGACAAAATAATAATATTAAGACAGTAAATCATCCTTAATCAGTTATATCCATAATCATCAACAACCTTCTCAATATCCTTATTGAAATGCCAACAATCTCCCATTGTCTATTATAATGCCAAATGCCGACATATAAGACACATTATTAAAGCATCATTTAGTATTTTTAGGGTTCTCATTTGTAATTATTTATTAATCCAAAGGGTGTGTCCTTTGGAAGGAAACTGTCTGTAACTATGTGTATATTTAATGAACTTAAAAAATTTAATGAACTTATATCTATATATTTAAACTTAATGAACTTATATCCATGACGCAAATATCCCCTTAAATCCCCTTAAGACCACTTAAAACACCTTAGGACAACATAAATAAATGAAACAATATATGTGTAAATATAAATTAAATGAATGTACATAGATGAATAAATTGAATCCATGCATGTGTAAAAATATAAAAGAATCAATGACTCAAATATCCTCTTAAATCCCCTTAAGACCACTTAAAACACCTTAGGACAACATAATTAGATGAATCCAAACAACATAATTAAGTGCAACAATATATGTGTAAATATAAATCAAATGAATGTACATAGATGAATAAAACGAATCCATGCATGTGTAAAAATATAAAAGAATCAATGATGCAAATATCCCCTTAAATCCCCTTAAGACCACTTAAAACACCTTAAGACAACATAATTAGTTGTACATTTTAGTTAAATCCCCTTAAGCATACAAATTTAGTCCTTAAAATTTAATTTAGTTGTTCATTTTAGTTAAGTGTTTATGTATGTTTAACGAGATTCAAAAATTTAATGAACTTATATCCGTGATGCAAATATCCCCTTAAATCCCCTTAAGACCACTTAAAACACCTTAGGACAACATAATTAGATTAATTCAAACAACATAATTAAATGAAATAATATATGTGTAAATATAAATTAACTGAATGTACATAGATGAATAAAACGAATCCATGCATGTGTAAAAATATAAAAGAATCAATGACGCAAATATCCTCTTAAATCCCCTTAAGACCACTTAAAACACCTTAGGACAACATAATTAGATGAATCCAAACAACATAATTAAATGCAACAATATATATGTAAATATAAATTAAATGAATGTACATAGATGAATAAAACGAATCCATGCATGTGTAAAAATATAAAAGAATCAATGATGCAAATATCCCCTTAAATCCCCTTAAGACCACTTAAAACACCATAAGACAACATAATTAGTTGTACATTTTAGTTAAGTGTTTATGTATGTTTAACGAGCTTCAAAAATTTAATGAACTTATATCCGTGATGCAAATATCCCCTTAAATCCCCTTAAGACCACTTAAAACACCTTAGGACAACATAATTAGATTAATTCAAACAACATAATTAAATGAAATAATATATGTGTAAATATAAATTAACTGAATGTACATAGATGAATAAAATGAATCCATGCATGCGTAAAAATATAAAAGAATCAATGACACAAATATCCTCTTAAATCCCCTTAAGACCACTTAAAACACCTTAGGACAACATAATTAGATGAATCCAAACAACATAATTAAATGCAACAATATATATGTAAATATAAATTAAATGAATGTACATAGATGAATAAAACGAATCCATGCATGTGTAAAAATATAAAAGAATCAATGATGCAAATATCCCCTTAAATCCCCTTAAGACCACTTAAAACACCTTAAGACAACATAATTAGTTGTACATTTTAGTTAAGTGTTTATGTATGTTTAACAAGCTTCAAAAATTTAATGAACTTATATCCATGATGCAAATATCCCCTTAAATCCCCTTAAGACCACTTAAAACACCTTAGGACAACATAGTTAGATGAATCCAAACAACATAATTAAATGAAACAATATATGTGTAAATATAAATTAAATGAATGTACATAGATGAATAAAACAAATCCATGCATGTGTAAAAATATAAATGAATCCATGACACACATATCCCCTTAAGACATACATTTAAAGATGATTTAATAGGTGATTCACACATTGAAAATTTAAGCTACCTGTGTAACTATATATAAATGGGTAACTATATATACAACATAATTAAATGAAACCATGCATGTGTAAATAAAAATTAAATCAATACATAGATGGATAAAATGAATCCATGCACGTGTACAAATATAAATGAATCCATACATGTGTTTTAATGACCACTTAAGACAACAGGTAATGAAATGAATCCATACACAAATAAAATAAAAAATTAAAATCAATATGTATACATGTTCAATGCATAGACACAAAATATTTAATTTAAGAATAAAACATGTAAAATCAACATAAAAAACATAAAATAAATACATCAACAAAACTAAATTTCCACAAGTTATCCAAATTGCTACACATGTCTAGAAATATCTAAATATATATATGAGTTTATCAAAATAAGACCTATCTAATATAATTTACTTGTTCAAACATGACAAGTGAACTTAAAGCTCGTGGTACATATAATCTGGATCCTCCCTATCTTTTTTAATTTCTAAAAAAATTTCATGACCTTCAATAGGCAACCTCCACTTTTGGTTGCCACGTCCTCTTTTTGGCAATGTCTCCGACTGCAATCTTGTCGCTATTACTAAGTGACTGTAGTGTAGAACTTTTTGGCCAGGCATATACTCAATGAATGTTACACCATTTGTATGTATCTTTATTTGTTGATAATAGGTGCCTTCAACAACAACTGAACCAGTGGGATATTGTTGCCCCTCATCATCACCGACTGATTCCAATAACTTGTATTTTGGTTGTGTGCATCTCAATAGATAATAATCTACACTTTCAATATTGTTTTTTGTTTTGATCGATAAAAGGCCAAGGCCAGAGAATTTTATTAATTTAAAAAATAGATAGATTTACATTTACACCTCCATTCGGTGTGGGCACCAGTAGGAAAGAATGGAGGGAAGAAAACCTCTAGCCTAGCCCAAATCCCTAAAGGATCAAAAAAATTAAGAATGCAATACAAAATGGAGGTACAAAATCACAAAGGGAACTTGTCCAAAATAATGAAGATTGTATGTAGAAATCCTCTATGTAAAGTTGAGCAGCAGATTGCCCATCTCTTGGGGTGATGCTGCCATTTATGGGCGACAGTACTTGCTATTCCTGAAACACAGGGTTAAGCATGCTCTGCTCCTTATGCTGGACAAAATCTTGAGAAAATCTTTCACCAGAATGTTAGGAAAAGGAAAAACTGAACAAGTCAACTTATACAATATATCATACTTGCCTGGATGATCACCCTGCTAGGATACACAACTCAAAATATTAGTCTCAAAAAATCTCTAGAAACATAATGCAAGAGAGATTACCCATTGAAGAGCATAAACTTAATAAATTAACGAGGCAAATTCCATAAATATTTCTATTGAGAGATCGTTGGGAGCTATCATCCTAAAGAAAATGGTTTGAGAACATTCAAGGCCCTAATTGAGTGTCATGGGAAAGCTTTAAGTAAATCAAGCATGCCCTTAAGAATGTTGAAAGAAACCTTGAAACTTCCACTAACATCAAAATCCTAGAAGTTATCGCCCAAACCAAAGCCATCAGATGTACACACTAACCTCTCACCAAAATGTCTAGTTTTACCAAAATAGTACACCTGTGGAATCGAAGAAACCTATCGATCTTTCATCGATAAGATGATTTATTGAAAAGACTTGGGCCTCAATGAACTTCAAAAGGGACTAATAAAAAGCATTATTTTTCATCGATAGAAGGAATATCGAAGAAACCAAAGGAGGTTCCGTCAATGAAGCAAGGCTACTGAAGAAACTACGGTATCGATAGGACATGTAATGAACTCACCAAAGAAGATAGTTCTACCAAAATGATGAGATCGAAGAAACTAGGGAAGGTTTCATCGATAGGACTATTTGGGAAAAGAAGGGTGTCGAAGAGATACTAAAGATATTGGCTGATAGAGACAATTTCATTGAGACATAAAAGGGCAATAAAACACAAGAGAGATTCATCGATATAAAAAGGGTATCGAAAGAAAGGGAACACCGATGAAACTAAGAGGGACTCATCGAAAGAATTGATTCCACTGAAAGAGGATATTGAAGAAAGTAGAGATGGTTTTCATTGATGGGAAAAGGCTTCCGAGGAAATAATACCATCAGCACAACATGAAGGAAACTTACTAAAAGAATCGTTCTTATTGAAATAATGATCACAACCAAACAAAAGGAAGCTACATCAATAAAAGATATCGATAAGAATATGAGTTTTGAGGAGGCTAAAAGGCATGTTATCGATGTGTGTGGTTTTATCGATGCAACTTTATCAAGGAAGATTACTAATGAGCTCATCGATGAAAGATGATAGTGGAAGCAAATCATCAAAAGAAAGATGGCCTCAATGAAACAATAGACCCATTCATCAAAGGAGTGTAGTGATGTCAATAGAAAAAGTGTTTCGGTGGAAGGATAAAGGAAGTTACCAAAGCCTAAGGTTTTTTCGACATGAGACCCAATGATGTCTCATTGATATAAAAAGGGTATCGAAGAAACATATCGATGTTTCATCGATAAGATGATTTATCGAATAGAGTTGGGCCTCGATGAACTTCAAAAGGGACTTATCAAAAGTGTTAATTTTCATCGATAAAGGGTATATTGAAGAAACCAAAGGAGGTTTCGTTGATGAAGCAAGGCTACCAAAGAAACTACGGTATCAGGAGGACATGTAATGAAATCACTGAAGAAGATAGTTCTACTGAAATGATGAGATTGAAGAAGCTGGGGAAGGTTTCATCAATAAAACTCCTCGAGAAAAGAAGGGTGTCGAAGAGATACTAAAGTTATTGGCCAACAGAGATAGTTTCATCGAAAGATAAAAGGTTGATGAAATATAAGAGAGTTTCATCGATATAAAAAGGGTATCGAAGGAAAGGGAACACTGATGAACCTAAGAGGGACTCATAGAAAGAATTGATTCCACCAAAAGAGGATATCAAAGAAAGCAGAGACAGTTTTCATTGACGGGAAAAGGCTTCTGAGGAAATAATACCATCGGTGCAACATGAAGGAAACCTACTAAAAGAAGCATTCTTATTGAAAGAATGATCACGATCAAAGAGAAGGAAGCTGCATCAATAAAGGATATTGATGAGAATATGAGTTTCGAGGAGGCTAAAAGGCATGTTACCGATGTGTGTGGTTTTACCGATGCAACTTTATTGAGGAAGATTACTAATGAGCTCATCGATGAAAGATGATAGTGGAAGAAAATCATCAAAAGAAAGATGGCCCCGATGAAACAATAGACCCATTCATCAAAGGAGTGTAGTGATGTCGACAGAAAAAGTGTTTCGATGGAAGGATAAAGAAGGTTACCAAAGCCCAAGGATTCTTTGACATGAGACCCAATGATGTCTCATCAATATAAAAAGGGTATCGAAGAAACCTATCAATGTTTCATCGATAAGATGATTTATCAAATAGACTTGGGCGTTGATGAACTTCAAAAGGGGCTTATCAAAAGAATTATTTTTCATCGATAGAGGGTATATCAAAGAAACCAAAGGAGGTTCTGTTGATGAAGCAAGGCTACCGAAGAAACTATGGTATTGGTAGGACATGTAATGAATTCACCGAAGAAGATAGTTCTACCAAAATTATGAGATTGAAGAAATTGAGGAAGGTTTCATCGATAAGACTATTTGAGAGAAGAAGGGTGTTGAAGAGATACTAAAGTTATTGGCTGACAGAGATAGTTTCATCGAAAGATAAAAGGTCGATGAAACATAAGAGAGTTTCATAGATATAAAAAGGGTATCAAAGGAAAGGGAACACCGATGAACCTAAGAGGGACTCATCGAAAGAATTGATTCCACCGAAAGAGGATATCGAAGAAATCAGAGATGGTTTTCATCGATGAGAAAAGGCTTCCAAGGAAATAATACCATCGATGCAACATGAAGGAAACTTACCAAAAGAAGCATTCTTATCGAAAGAATGATCATGATCAAATAGAAGGAAGATACATAGGTAAAAGATATCGATAAGAATATGAGTTTCGAGGAGAATAAAAGGCATGTTACCGATGTGTGTTGTTTTACTAATGCAACTTTATTGAGGAAGATTACTAATGAGCTCATCAATGAAAGATGATAGTGGAAGCAAATCGTCAAAAGAAAGATCGCCTCGATGAAACAATAGACCCATTCATCGAAGGAGTGTAGTGATGTTGATAGAAAAAGTGTTTCGATGATAGGATAAAGGAAGTTACCAAAGCCCAAGGTTTCTTCGACATGAGACCCAATGATATAAAAAGGGTATCAAAAGAAAGGAAACGCTGATGAACTTCATAAAGGACTTATCGAAGATAGAAATTCCATCGATAAAAGATATCGAGGAAAGTGGAGATGGTTTTCATCAATGGGAAAAGGTCTTCGAGGAGATAATACCATGGGTGCAAAGGGACTCACCAAAAGAAATGTTCTCATCAAAAGAATAAGGTTGATTAGACAAAAGGTAGTTACATCGATAAAATATACCGATGAGGAAATAGGTTTCGAGGAGGATAAAAGGAATGTCTTCGATATGCGTTGTTTCACCGATACAACTTTATTGGTGGAAGACGACAAGAGAGAATAAAGAAAGGCTTCAGTGAGACAATAGTTCCATTCATCGATGGGGCATAGTGATATCAATGGAAGAAGTATTTCGATGGAAAAATAAAGGAGGTTAGTGATGCCCAAGGTTTCATCGACATTAAAACTTAATGGATATCAGATAGGAAGTGGTGAGGAGACAGCCCTAGCAACCAAAAATAGTATATCAATGAATGAAGGAAATACATGATCGAAGTGATATTCAAAACAAAAGTGTTAGTTAATGGTTATACGTTGAGAAGCCAATGTTTAAACTAAATGTTTGTCTAAGTATCTATACAAAAAATACAAGGGGCAGGAAGAGGAATAAATAAGGGGGTTAAAACAGAGTCTGGACAAGAGAAACATAAGGGAATGAAAGAAGGAACATGCTAATGGCCACTTAGGACACTAAAACAAAAGGGGGGATTGCCTTAAGGTGGCATAGATAGGATATTGATGCCATCAGCTCCCAAGTTGGCCAACTCATCTGCTCTTTTATTTCCCTCCCTATAAATATGATTGACTGTGAACCTATCAAAATCTCTGCATAAGTCAAGAGCTTTTGATAGCAAAGTATTTAGTCTCCAATTAGGCATACTACCTTTCCTCAGAGCATTGACAATTATAGCTGAATCTCCTTCAATTTCCAAGTTCTTAACTCCTAGTTTCCTACATAAATGCAGACCCTCCACCAGGGCCATAAGTTTCAAACAATTATTGGTGTTGATTCCAACTAGAGAGGCAAGGGTTGCTAGTTCCTTGTCTTCCCAATTATGAATAACACATCATATCCTTGCTTGCCCTGGGTTGCCATGGGATGCCCCATCAAAGTTTAGCTTCACCCAACCATCGCCTGGGGGCTGCCATCTGCATGCATCCCTTGATTGAAGACTAGCAATAGGACCATCTCCTACAAAGGGAGGAAAGGATAAGCCTTCCGAATGTTTTATCATCTTTTCATCCCAATAAGTGATAGAGGCATTCTTCAATGTGCCTGATGACAGTCGGTTGTTCATGAGCTTAGTGATAGATGACTCTATCATGTTAATGATTCTGGGAACCTCTAATTTTTCATTCTTAAAGAGACGTCTATTTCTCTCCTTCCATAGTTCCCACATAATGGAAGAAGGAAGAGTTGTCCATAAAACTTTAAAGAGACAGCCACACTTGAGGAGAGGCCATGCCTTGAGCATTCCAAAGATGATGCAGGGGAAGGCTGCAGACCATTCAAGTTTGTTGGTGAACCAGATCCAACATTTGTGAGCAAAGGGGCAGTTAAGGAGGATATGATTGGTGTCTTCTTCATCTGCCTCACAAAGAGGACATCTGCTAGGGCCCTCATACCCCATTCTTCAAAATTTGACCGTAGTTAGGAGCTTGTTCTGAACCGCAAGCTAGGAGAAGATACCTACCTTAGGCAAACAGTATTTAGCCCAGCAAAGTTTCAAGGGAAGCTCAGTCATTTGTCTTTAAAAATGATTTGGAGATGAGAGAGTACCCATCCTTGGAGTTGTATTCTCCTCTTAGGGAGCCATCTCAGATAAGCTTGTCCTTATTCTGACCTAAGGCAATGTTCCTTGATTTAAGAATTGCCATAAGTTTTTGTTTATCCCTTACCAGGATATCCTCATCTTCCTTCTCGATCCACTGCCAACCAACCCCATCCTCTGAAGGGGAGATATAGTTGTTTAACAAGGGTCCTCTATGAGATTCAAGAAGGATATGAGTAGCACCAAAGTCATGGATATTATCAATAGCCTTATATCCACCCCAAGAATCTGACTAGAAAAGAGCTTTATCCCTGAATCCCAGGTTCCAAGTAAGTCTGTCTGAGATAATCCTCCTGCAATCTAACATAAAATTCCATAGGCAAGACCATCTCGGAGGGTTGGTCTCTCTGAAGATTTAGATAGGATTCCCTCCATTAAGGTATTTATGGTGCAACAAGCAAGCCCATTTGAGGTGGGGGGTTCTGAACATCCTCCAGACCAAATTGGCACCCAAGGCTTTGCCCTAATCATGAAGATTTTTAATGCCAAATCCTCCTTCCTCTTTAGGTTTTCATATCTTGTCCCAAGATATGAGTGATATTTTACGATTGTCATTAGCACCTTGCCAAAAGAAAGTCCTAAGATGCTTATTAAGCTTTGCAAGTTTATAAGAAGATAAATGTTGACACAAGAGCTGGTAAATGGGCATAGCTGACAAGACCAATCTAACCAAGGTTGCTCTACCTACAGATGAGAGCCATTTTCCTTTCCAAGTGTTAATCCTAGACTTGATTTTATCTACCAAGTTGTCCTATAATTTTGAGGGTCTTCGACCCTTGTCAAGGGGAATGCCTAGGTATTTACAAGGAAGAGTTCCTTCACTAATCTCTAGGACATTTCTGATCACTTTCCCTAAGGAGGGGTCTATGTTGAACATAAAAACTGCAAACTTGGCTAGATTCACCTCTTGACCCAAGGTTAGCATATAGGAATTAAGGATGCCTTTGAAGGCGCTTGCTTCCCTTACACTTCCCTACCCAAAAAGCATTGTGTCATCGAAAAATTGCTGGTGGGTAAAGGGAGAGAGGCTACTGGTAATGGGGATTCCTTGGATCCCACCTTCCTCTTTGGCCTTAGAGATGGATCTACCTAGGGCTTCAGCCATGATGATGAAGAGGAAGGGGGACATAGGATCTCCTTGCCTGAGCCCTCTTGAGCTACTGAAGAAACCTTCTGGGGAACCATTAACCAAGACCGAGAATTTGGGAGTGGATATACATTCAAAGATTAGATTGATCCAAGATTTGGAAAATCCAAAGGCCTCCAAGCATTTGCATAGGAAGCGCCAATCAACTTTGTCGTAAGCTTTGCTTATGTCTAATTTGACAAGCATACTTGGGGCCTTGTTGAGCTGGACCGAATGAATGGCCTCTTGGGCTATAATAACCCCATCATAGATTGATATATCGGCTACGAAGTTGGTTCATTCCTCTCTAATGATAATGGGGAGAAGATTTTGGAGTCTAGCTGCTAGGGTTTTAGTTAAGAGTTTGTATAGAGTGTTGCAAAGGGCTATTGGTCTGAAGTCATTAAAGCTTTCAAGATTCTCTTTTTTGGGGATGAGAGCTAAGAAGGTATTGTTGATTTCTTTGAGAATCTTAATAGAGTGCTTAATACCTTCTAAGGAATTTGTGATCTCTGTCCCCATAAAACCCCAACATTTTGGGAAAAAAGCTAGTGGGAAAGCCATTCGGGCCCAGGGCTTTATCGGGAGTCATCTTCATAAGGACAGATTTAACCTCCTCCTCAGAGAATTTCTTTGAAAGTATTTTGTTCTGGTCATCATTAATGAGTTTTAGAAGATTCTTGATAATATTGAGTTGTCCTCTGAGGTTGGAGCCTTCAATATTATTTAAGATTTTATCAGAAAACCTTGCTACCTTGGAGGTAACATCATCTGGTTCAGATAGGATGGAACCTTGGTAATTCTTAATTTTAGAAATTCGATTGACCCATCACCTCTGCTTAGTACTATTGTGGAAAAACTTAGTATTTTGATCCCCATCACTCAACCAAGTCTCCCTCAATTTTTGTTTCCAAAAGATCTCTTCATTTGAGAGTGTCTTTTCATACTCAGAGAGTAGAGCCTTTTCTTTAAGGAAGAGATGTTCATCTATCCCCTTATCAAGAACCTCAAAGTTAACATTCTTAAGATCATTTTCTATTAGGAGTTTTTTATCAAAAATATTTCCAAAATTAGTCTTGTTCCATTTTAAGAGCTTCCTTTTGATAAGCTTTAACTTGCTTGTGATAATAAACATCTTCAAACCAATGAAAACAAAGCTTCTCCACCAGTTCTCAATTAAGTTTAAAAAGTTATCATCTCTAAACCACATGCTCTAAAATTTGAAGGGACATTTTTTAGGGGAGTGGTCATATAATAAGATTAGTTGGAGTGAGAAATGGTCAGATACTACTAAAGGGAGGGGTTCTGCATTCAGGGTAAAGTTAAGCTCTGAGAGCCCTCCATGGATAAAGAACCTATCTAGTTTCTCAGCAATGTTATAGAAACCAAGCCTTCTGTTGTTCCAGGTGAAGGCATTATTTGTCGTTTGGATTTCCAACAGGGAGTTCCTATTGATCCAATGATTGAAATCTACAGCCGCTGGAGGAAGTTTGTTTCTACCTCCTCTTTTGTCTGCTACCTTAGTGATAGCATTTAAATCTCCCCCAATGATTTATATATAATTTGGGAAAATTCTGAGGAAAGACTCTAGTTCCACCCACACCCTAGCCTTATCCCTATTTTGGATAGGACCGTAAACGTTAATCAATTTGAATCTTAGGTTATTTTTATAACTTACTACTTCTCCTCCCATCCAATTTTGCTCAATCTCTAAAGGTGTAAATGAGATGAATTTAGAGTCCCAAATGATGACTAAGTCCCCTAAGGCCCCTGTTGCAGGGGAGTGTTTTAGCTATCTAACACCTAGTTTTTTCTCAAAAAGGGCTATATCAGAGGAGTTCATTTTGGTTTCTCATATTAACATTATATCTTGTTTAGAATCAAAGATGCAATGCTTTAAGATGCATTGTTTGTTAGGGGCATTCAGACCCCTAACATTCCAAGTTATTATTTTCATGGCTCTGTGGGGAGGAACTTCCCCTCCCCTGCATTAAAAAGAATAGATATTTTAGACTGACCCTTGGCTTCTCCATCCTTTGATCTTAGTTCAGCAAGGGATCTCCTACCTCTTCTCTTATTGTGTTTAGCACAGTCAGGAGAGCCTTTGCTTCTATTAGAGCTGAGAATGCCTAGAATATTTGGGTTATCATTTTCTAAGTTATCTAATGCTACAAAGAGTTCATTATTTCTAAGTCTACTCTAGTAACATCCACTAGATTTTTGACCAAGAGATCCCTTTGTCTTTCCACCTCCTCATCATCACAGATTTCATCAACCAATAGGTCCATGAGGTCATTTACTACTTCTTCCCCTACAAAATTGGCAATGATTTTAACTTCCCTAGCCACTCGATCATTCTTAGATTCTACAATTGGATCATAAACAACCTTCAAAGATGGAGGGAAAACCTCTGCCTCCTCAAAGCCCTCCATACTTGAGACTAGAGAGATTGGTTGACCCTATAAGGATGCCAATCCTGGATCTAGGGAAAGCCTATCTAGCTCTGCTGATTGCTCAGAGGCAATTAGTTCCATTAAAGGGGGAGACCCCAAGGGACTCAACCTCTCTGGTGGAATGAGAGAGCTATATGATGACAAATTTGTCAGGCCAAGCTGCTCTTTCTGGGGGATAACCTCATTGATTTCACCATCTTCCAGATCTCAATCCCCCAGAAGAGAGTCAGCTACAAATTAATTTATAGTTAGTAGTAAAGGAAGAGGGGAGCGAGAGGGCTTAGTAGGGGAGCTATGAGGATATATGTTAGAGGTAAGATGATTAGGGTTAATATCAATCTTATAGCCCTCTAGGGTAAAACCCCCTCCTTCCATGAATCTGAATGGAGCACCATTAGACTTGAGAAACAATACAAGGAAAGGTTTCTTAGAGGGGATCTTCCTTGACATAGAATCTTCGAAAGGACCATTATAAAAGGGTAATTCTAGGGTTAAACAAGATTTATCACATTTCAGAGTTATAGGCTCTAAAGATTTAATGTTAATATTCATTTTAATGATTAAGAGTTGGTTAAAGAAGCTTAGGGCTAATTTTTTGACTTCTACAAATTTACTTATTTTGTTGCCTATTATTCTTAAAAAATCATTATTGCACAATTCTATAGGGAATTTATCAAGTGAAATTTCTCTATTAACCATGCAGGAATTGAATTGAGATGGGAGAAAGAGAGGTTGCCATTCCCAACAATCAAACCCTAGACCTTTAAATTTTAATATATCCTCATTAAGAAATGAATTTCTAAGATTTTGATTACCACATTCAATAGCTAAGAAATTATCAGGAAGAATGTCAATTTTTACCTCATTATTGAAGGAGGATGACACCCATTTAGCAATTTGTTCTGACAAGATCCCCCAACCTTTCCATTGAGCAAAGATCATTCTATCACTGCAATGCATTTGATACCTAGCTTGAGTATAATTATCAATTTCAATGACCAACCTATTAGGAGTAGCTGGGGAATTTGAAGGTAGATCCGACATAGGGTGCTTAATTTCATTAGAATTGTGACGGCCAGAGGTTTCCATCTCCTCTGATAATTTGCCTAGGGATTTTCATGGAGGAATGTAGCAAGCAGAGGAACTCTTTGGCTGGTTAGGTTTTACAAAACCCTCCTCCTGACAATGATTGGAAATCCTTTTGAGGTTATTTGGTTGCCCTAATGCCTTTCTGCAGCTAACCAAATGCCAATCCTGATCCCAACCTTTGTAAAGAGGAGGGGGAGCCCTAGCTGCATTAACCAAAGAGTATTTTGTTTTTTCAAAGAAGGCCTCTTGATCGTGGGTCTATGAAATGACCCTACCAAGATCCTTAGTCTTGAAGTTATTAGCCAAAACAATGAATTGATTAGCAGAACCTCTATAATTTCCCCACGACGGATAAGAGCACTTGAAAGAAGATGTTGATGCATTGCATCTCTTTTTCGCACATAGAGACATATTTTTTCACTTCCTCATGGTTAATTGCCTCTCTTTTTTGCACGTAGAGACATGCGAAATCAGAATGCATTCATTATTAAAAATTTTTTACTTTCAGTATAGTTAGGATCAACAATCATTGCAAAAATATCACCTGTGAAAATAGATTGTGCATGTATATATATTTAAAGCAATATTAGTTCATTACACATTTTAAAATTAATTCTGAATAATATTAAATTAAATAATAATTTAAAAATTTGTACATGTACATATATAATTTACAAAATATGCATGCACGCCTTGTAACAACTAAATCAGAAACACATTCATAATCAACTGAATATAGAGGATCATGAATATCAATTATGTCACTATCTTCGTAAGGAGGCATTGTGTAAAATTCTTTCATTTCTCATTGCAAAACATATCCATTAGCAATATTTTGACAATGAGTATTTGTGTTGTTCGCAATGCAATCAACACAAAAGCATGATTTTCCTCTTGCAAGATTAACACGAGGCTTGCTAAATCCCATAGTCATGACATGATGAAAACTTTTAATACCATTATTTGATTGAAAATTATAAGGATTTGATCGATCAATATCTGATAATACAAAAATATTTTGTCAATTTTAGTTCATCTCACACACACACATATATATACACAAATTTTAAAAATAATTCAAGAACACTTGAATGTTTAATAATATATATATATATATATATATATATATACCTTTAACTTCCAAAAGATAACACTTGTTGTAAGTTGTATCGCGACCAACAAAATGATTTTTGCACCATTCAATAATATCATTAGAATTAGGTATGGTGTTACCTGTATAGAAGCTCTTTCTTTAGAAAATTGGACAACCCACATGTACACACACACACACACACACACACACATATATTAATCTATGAAGAAAATTTACCTGCAAGTTCATGTTGGCAAAGTGCACACTTCACACATGCTCTTGCTCCATAATGCTCTCCTTTTCCATGTCCACTCTCAAAGAAGTTCCACAAAAACTTTATGCTACATCGAGCATGTTGTAGGGATAACCAGTTAAAAGCTTTTACAGACTTAAATTGTCCTGACATGAATCACACACACACACACACACACACACACACATATTTAAACTTTTGACCTATTATAACAATCAAATCGTATATGTGTGTGTTGTGCTTTCAAGAGGAAGAGTCAGTGGACCATCTTGCCCTCCACTATTCTTTCTCAACCTCTATTTGGGAAAGCTTCCTCAAGAGCTTTAGTCTAGCTTGGGTGTTTCCCAGTAACATCACAAATTTGTTCTCCTCTTGGCAAATTCATTGGACCAACTCTTTTCTAAGATGTATGTGGCAGCTCTCTCTTCCACACATTTTGTGGGGTCTTTGGAATGAAAGAAACAACCGAATATTCAGGGATGTGTCCTTAAATCAAGACATTGTTTTTTAGAAAATTCAGAGGGCTATTTAGGAAAATATGGGAACTATGGAGGTCTCTTGTTACTCTAACAACTCCTTGGAGTCAAATATCTTAAGAGCTTGGAATATGAAGATCACTGATGGTCATAATATCAGTTATAATAAAAGGCTTGAAGTTAAATGGCAAACCCCTCCCTAAAGTTGGCTCAAAATCAATTTTGATGGAGTAGCCAAAGGAAACCCAGGTCCCTCAAGCTGTGGAGCTATTCTTAGAGATGACATAGGCATTTGCAAAGGTATGATTGCTGTCCCTATTGGCATTCAAACCAATCATAAAGCGGAAGCTATGGCAGCCCTTCAAGGCATTATTCTAGCCAAAAAATGGAATTGTCCCTATCTTTGGATAGAAGGGGATTCCAATAATATAATTAAGTGTCTCAATGGGACATCAAAGCCCTCTTGGTCGATTCACAATATAATTTTTTCTTCCATTGATATCATTAGAACCTTCAAAAAATGCCACATATCCCATATTTATCGGGAGGCCAACTGTTCTGCTGATTGGGCTGCAAACGTGGTGGTTAAGAATAAGACGATTACTACGTGGATAGGTGAGAGCGGTCTCCCCAAAGATGTCAAACAAATAATAATTAATGAAAGATATCAAAGTACCCCAAAGACTCTTGATTGACAGGGCAATTATGATAAGTACTGAAGTAAGCACTTTGAGTTACTTCTATAATGAGGGAATTACTCATTATAATATCAAAGCCAGCCAAACGTGTGTTATAACCCATTAAATCATAATTGCTACGCACACTTTCTGGGTTTATGTTTTAACTTCGAAAAGCTCTCTGTTTCACCAGTTCTGTAATCTAAACTTGACTGTGAGAAATGACACCATGGGCAGAAAAAGGAGAAGGTATGAGCCAAGCAGTTGCAAGGAGTGGAAATAGAAAGAAGAGGTGTGGGAAATTTTGTAGAAGGGTGATCTTTCAAGCTTCATTAAGAGACTCCACGGTCAAGATGGAAAGATAACTAGCTTCTTCTACAAAAATTGGAAGAAGGGCATGCTTAAAATGGGCGACCAACTAGTGGAAATTGACAAAGACTTAATAGCTAAAGCCACAGGGCTCAAAAGGGAGGGCTGCAACTTCTATAGAGACAGGAAGGTTAGTAGGGAAGCCATTGAAAGGTACCCTATCACAAAGAAAGAGAAGAGAAGACTGGTAAAGTTGAGTAAAACCTATTACCCACCTAGGGCTTTTGCAAAACCCTGGCGGGAAATTTTCTTTGTTTTAATGAGATATATAACGCTAGATGGTAGGTTTACGAAAGTGTATGGGTATCATTTTGTCCTCTTAAATCATTTTAGGCATAATGATAAGGTGAATTTCCCTTACTTCTTGCTCTGTTCTATGAATGCCTCCCTAAAAGCCTATAAAGAAAATCCTCGGGGTGATACTGCAATGCACCAGGGACTTATGGTCCTCATTTATGACCATTTAAAGGCCAATAAAATCAACCAAATGCAGCTCTCTATGGATTCGGAAGATGATTTGTCTGATTCTGATTTCTCAGAGGAGGAGGAATTAGACAGTGATTCCTTGACTGATAATGAGGAAAGCTCTAATGACTCAGAGTATGAGAGTAGTAAGAAGAGGAAATCAAGACCCTCTTCTTCTAAGAGCAAAAAACCCCAAAGCAAACCCTTGATTAGTATTTCTTCGGAAGAAGAGTACTTTGATGTCCCTGAGGAGAAGAAGAACCCTAAGGGGGTGCTGAAGGAAAAAAGTAAGAACCAAGCCTAGCCCAGGAAGAAGCAAAAGAAAATAGAGGAGACTGGCAAATAACTGGAGGAGACCGGTAAGGAACTGGAAGAGGACAAGCAAACAAGGGCCCTGGAAGCTGAACAAAGCCTGGATATGGAGACTATGGAGGAGACTCTCAGGGCTACCGATACTATTTCTGCCCTCCATATCTCTAAAGATGAATAGACAACCCCTGGAAAAGTGACTCCCTCTCCTGGTCCACCTCCCGAGGCCTTGAAGGGTTATATGAAAACCATGGAATGGCTTATTGATGGAAATAAGAAAACTGCGGATGAGTACAAAAAACTCTGCAATAGAGTCCTGATACTAGAGACTATTAACATTGGAGAGGGGAACACTATGGCCAATTATATCAAAGATCTGAAGAACACAATTGCTAAAGTGGAAGACATTAGAGATGCCTTTAATCCCTAGTTTGAGAAAATTGAAAAGGAGATACAGGATAGAAAGACCCTAGAGGAAACTAGTGAAAAAATGCTCTCGGACACAGTTGCCAAAGTGGACAAGATAGAGGAGTGCCTCAAGAACATTGTAGAGTAGAGCCTCAGCATTTTGAAAATCTCAGCCAACAACACCCATACCCTCATCAGCAAGCTTGATGACGAAAAGGAAACCCAGGAAATTGACCTAGATGTAGAAGGAACAAGGGAAGCCCAAGGTCCTAGAACCCGCACCCATGGAAAGAGGAAGGAAAAGAAAGTGAATAAGGACCTGGAGGAGCTAAAAGAAGTTGGGGTGACCTATGATGAGCTAGTGACTAAGGCAGAGGATCTGCTAAAGAAAATTACTATGTAGTGTCTCTTTGGGTTCTTTGCTATTTTTTGTTGTTTTGTTGTTTTTTCTGTTCACTGGTCTTTTGACCAGTCACTCTATATGTGGACTCTTTTTTCTCAGCTTTCTTTATAACTATGTTGTAATGGTTTCAAGTCCTTAAAACCTATTTTTCAATCAATCAGAACAATCAAATCATATATAATAAAAAAATCAACTTAAATAATCAATTTCAAATCTAATGTACTTACCGGCACATCCATATGACCATATCCAATGTTGTGTACATTCTATCCCACAATCTTTAATATCTTCAAAAAATATTCCAAAACAATGTGCTACATAGCTCCTATCATGACACGTATCATCACTGATATAGAAATGGACCTCCTTGATGATAATGCGTTCATTTTCAGTACTCTCTATACCATCCACATGAAATTGTGCATGTTTATAACAAACTTGTACAAATATTGCAACTTGATCAAAATGATAATATTGACTTTGAATTTCTATGTGAGGACTAAATATATAGTTCTCGGAGAAATCTACAATTGAAAGAATACAACCTGGTGGAAAATAATTCTTTTAATCATGAAACTATTTAGCCTGCCATCTTGCACCATGACAATGTTGGATATGTCGATATATCATATTACGAAATCTATCTATAAACTGAATGTAGGGAAATTCACTCTCTTTCAACATAATTTCTTTGGATTCAGTTCCTGACTTACTTTGGTATGTCTCATATTCAAATTTCTTCCATACAACTAGTGCATGAATATCAATATTCTTAGTTTGCAACACAAACTTACTCAAAATTCCACAATCATTGCATTCACCATTTACACATTGTATTTTGAACTCATCTGAATCTTATAATTTATCACATAAAATAGACTTCACAAATTGTGTTGTACTTGTAGGAGTGACCAGATTTGGATTAATTGTTGCCATGAACTTCTTATATGAATGCAACTGTAGATGAAATTTAACATGATTTTGACAACAACAAGTTTCACATACCTTATTTATGTGTACAAAGCAAGGTCGAAATCTCTCAAACATCCTTTGGCAAATATTTACATCTGAAAATTCTTCCTTGAATGCTTCAAATAATTCACGTTGTGTTGTATATAAGAAATGTTTTGGATGTGTAATAGTTTTACCATCTTCATCTATCATCTGTATACTATCCCTTCTATTGGAAGAAACACGATATTGGTTGGTCCAATAATCAATGACCTATCTTTTTACATCTTCAAAAATTATGTCTTTTCTAGGAACCCTACATATATTTACCCAATTCTTTTCAATGTTTTCATCCAACATATTTCTCTTCCTAATGTATCTTTGAACAGTTCTTCTAGATACATGCATTAATTGAGAAATTTCATTAACTTGTTTTCTACGAGTCAATTCCTTACTAGTAATCATAGTCATCAATGCTCTACGTGCAACACTTAAATCAACACCTTGACTTTTGTTGTCAATACAATTCAATACTTCTTGTAAATTTTCAATTATAGTTTCTTTTACTAATGTATCAGGAGAACTTTTCTTTCTACCGACACCCAACAACTCCAAAATAGGTTTCATTTTCCTTTTCCTATATAACTTAGCAAATAATTATGCTCTTCTAATAATAGACTTATTTTTAAAATAATCATCCCATAATTTCTTACAATGCAATTTTAATGTGCTTTTAGGTATCATATCTTTAGATGGAATTCATTGAAAAGACTATCTTCATCCATTTCCATCAAATTTTCCATTACCACAAAAAAAAAATCATCTCGTACCTGAGTAGATGTTTCTTAAACATCATCAGGTTGATCTTGAACAACAACAGATTATTGTTGACTACGTTTTGCATGACCTTTCATCTTATCGTCCCTTTTACGATCACACAACCTTGATCTAGTCCTCTTATTCCCCATTTCAAAAAATATTTAGATATTCAAAATTTTGTGCTTTGAACGTAAAAACAAAATATACCAATATGCAGATCTTCAAAATTTAGTGCTTTGAACTAAAAAGGTTATATATCTAGTTACTTTTCCTCGGTTCTTAACAAAAAAATTGTAATTAGTGAAATGTATAAATAATTTTGCATTCTTAAACTTAACATGTATAGATTTCATCCATTTACTCATTTGACTTGAAGTCCAATTTTTATAATTTAGAAAATGAAAAAATAAGGCTCAAGAAATTTAGGAGCATTGATAAAAACTAATAAATTAAGTGTACTTCAATTAGATAAATTTGACTATATGCAATGTACATATGAACGTTATTTAATAAAATTAATTGCTTGAAATCACTTAGCTAATATATAGAGAATTTTTGTGTCAAGTATTAGGAAATAAAATATAATATAATTCAATACTAAATAGTGTTGGATTTATACTCAATTTCATTAAAGTGTCTAAATATATTTTACAAATTCAATATTTAGTTAGATTTTAAGTATCTAAATTTATAGGAATTAATCTACTCATATAGTAAATAAGTTATACCTAGTTACTTTTCCTTGTTCTTAACAAACAAAATGTGATTAATGAAATGTATAAATAATTTTGTTTTCTTAAACTTTTTAAATTGAATAAATGAAACATGTGTAAATTTCATCCATTTAGATCATTTGTCTTAAACTTCAATTTTTAAAATTTAGAAAATGAAAAAATAACATTCAAGAAATAAGAGCATTAATCTAAAAAGTAAGAAATTAAGTTTACTTGGATTCTACATTTGACTATGCAATGTACAATGAACATGATTTAATAACATTAATAACATTAATTGAAAAAATAATTTAAGATAACATAATTGAAAATAAATGATTGAAGCATAATTAACGAATAATAAGTTAAATTTCTAAATTTAATCTAAAAAATATTTAATCTCCAAAAAAAATATCTAATATTGTAAATTAAGCATGATTGAAAAAATAATTTAAAATAACATATTTGGAAAGGGTAGACGCCTTCCGAAAAAAATTTCAAAATCTTCGCCCCTTTATAAAATTAGAAATATTGGCCCCTTTATAATCTTCCTACTCACTCCAAAATGCCACTTTATTTGAAAAAAAGGATTTTTTGCAAAAATAACTTATTGTTTTTGGAATGCCAAGTGACAGCCACATCAACAAAAATGATGATTTTCTCAAACTTGTCACTTTCTTCAATAAAATTCAATAGGTAAATTAAAATTATTAAAAAATTAAAAATACCTTTTTGTAGAGACTGAAGTCACGATTCTACTCATATAATTTTTTAATGTGTTGATTACATTTAATATATAAAAAATTAAAAATACTACAACTAGGTATTCTTTTGTTCAATAACAAGCTACTTTGAAAAACAAAAAAAACATTGAATCACTTCAAAAAAATAGAAAGAAAATATGGTTCACTAGAAGAGAGAGTCTTGTCCAAAAGGGTATTTTTAGTTTTTTGATTATCATAAATTGAATAGACAAATTGTGGTGGGAGACAAAAAGTGTCAAATTCTGGTGTATTCAACTTCCAAACGCTATTACAAAGAAAATATACATCAAAAATTAATTTATTATTTTCATACACTTTATAAATATGTGATCTATAATGGATATCAAAATCAGAAAAAAAAAGTTGATTTACATTTTCTTTTGAGGTGGGAACTAAACCCCTTGTTTTTTAGCAATAAAAAAATGGAAGTCAAAGCTTAAAAAAACATATAAATTATTGAATTTTTTTTTCGAAAAATAGTAGACTTAAAATTCAACAAATTTTACACATTTCATTAGTTTACATCTAAATTCAAAATGCAAATGACACTTTTATGGTGATGAAATTGAACAGTTATTGAACATGTGTTAGCCTTTTCCTTTGTAAAAGTGTGACATAGGTTTGTACTTTTACCCGGACCCAAAATCCAAAAGTTTTGCAAAAAAATAGAGAATAAGCATCAAAGCATAGAACCAACAACAAAAGCTAAACCATCTTGGGCCAAGCCCGCAAAACAACCTAAAACACAAAATAGATTAAAACCAGAATAAATAGAGACCTATTGATAAGAATGCAACAGATCTGCATTCTTCTGAATAACTTCTTGTTGATAGTTTCCAACTCGTCTATGATAAGTTTGGAGTTCCTTGCTCCTGGTATAGCTACACGGACCTGTCGTAGTATGGGAACAAGAAATTTGACCACTTGCACCCTGCACTTTCTTTTTTTGCTTGGAGTCCGAAGGAGTCACACTAGCAATGGGATCAACCCTATAATCTACAATCATATAATTGACCCTCATAAAACCTTTAGAACTATTATTCATGGTGGCCTTGCTAATCTCTACTAGATTTTTCAAACTTCCTTTAATTTCTTCAAGGCTAACCTCCAGATTACATATTCTTCTTTCATGATTTATTTCATCTTGTCCACGTCCTCACTAACTTTCTGGGTCAACAGGAGGAGTTTCTCTGTATTACTTGGTCCAGGGTTGTCCATAAAATTATCCACAATACCCTTTATACCCTCTTTTAACACTTCAATCTCCATGCCCATCTTCCGGAGACCATCTAACTAACTGTTGGCCATAAAGGAAATGTATTTATCCAAATTTGGGTCAATAGCAACCCTCCCCTATTTCCCAATATCAATGTCTATGGGGATTTCGATTCCAATCTCCTATTCACTATCTTTTTTTCCCCCTGTTTCCAGATTTGGGCTTCTTAGATTTGGGAGAATCAAAATCAACAGACTTGTTACCCATATTTTTATATTTGCTAGTGGCCCACCTAGGGTGCTTGTTGCACCTACTACTACCTGTCCCAAGGGTTATATTCTGAATGGGACCCTCCCCAATAGGTGAACAATACTCAAGATTGTCATACAAGTCTTGATACTACCAATCCTTGGAAAGCCTGCTATCTTCCCCTTCCAAATATGTATTAGACACCACCTAAACCTTTGGGTTGGAAAAAGAAACATGGGTTTTCAAAACAATAGATGACTTGACTTCATGGGCTTTGACATAATCCATAATATGATGAATAAGGCCCTCATGAAAGACCAGATTTCTATAGTCTATGCATGTTTCTCTAGACCATGGCTTAAGGAAAATACCAAATAAAATGAAAGAATTTTTTCTATCGTACTTGAAGTGATTCAAAATGAAAAAGTGGTAGGAAAAAATGCTCACATACTGGTCATCAAGAGCTATGTATCTCATGATAACCGAGTCACCACATCGGCCCAAGGCATGTGAAGATCCTTCTGATTCTAGCTACCATCGGCCATCTTTTGAACCCTAGTCCTCTCCTTTTGCTTGTCGAATAAAGTGGAGATAGCTTCTTCAAAAGATTTCTGTTCTCTATAAAACTTCCTTCTCTCTATCTGCATACCGGTAATTTAAATGATAAAATATTCATCAATCCTAAACACAACACCATATAGCTTTAGGATACCATTATCCTAGCCTCTCACAAAATCTTTAGTGGCACTCGATGAATTCCCCTTTAACCTTTCCATATACAGCACCGAGCCCCAATCTGAAATCTCATTCCAAACCTCAGTATTCCTTTTCTAGTTCTCAAAAGAGGTAGGTTCCATCCTATTATTGTTGCCCCCCATGAAATGCACAATTTTGAAAGTGCAAGAGAACACACCGAGAACCCACAACAACAAACCTGACCAAAAACAAGCAAAGCCTCTAGAATAGCTAGAATTGGGAGCCGTGAAAAACTTCCACAAAGAGATATTATCCCAATGATGTTCTGTCATTATGAATTGGTAATGAGTGGCCGAATAATTCGGCATCCTTTCTATTCAACTCACATAGGTTTCTTGGGAAACTTTCCATTTAACCTCCACATAAGCCACCCCAAGATTTTCCATATAATCATCGGGGGCATTTCCTTCCCGATACGTGTGAGAAGCTTTAAAATCATCCAGATTGGTAATCATAAATGAAAATCTTCAATCAAATTCTTGATTGTCCAACTTGGCTCCTAGTTTCTATTAATGTGTTTTATTATATTCATTGAATCACTCTCTAGCCAAACACGGTTGATCCCTTCTCTAACCTCCATTTGCAAACCAATGTAGGTGACATAATCCTCAGAGTAGTGGCTTGTCTGGGTGTCTAATGGGATTGTTACCACTGAGACAAGCTTACCATTATGATCCCTAGCAACTCCCCCACAACTAGGCTGCCTAGGGTTACCCTTAGCCACCCCATCAACATTAATTTTAATCCATCTACTAGGTAGAGGGATCTAAATAACATTACTGTTGGGTTGTCTTATCTTGTCAATCAGAATAGAGATATCCTAGTTTAAGTTCCATCTTCTAATGATTTCTAAATCCCACTGAAAGATGTCAATTTGAGGGTCTCCTTTGTGACAAGGATAGGAGGATAATGTTTTTTCCTTAATACTTTTTTAAATTCGATGAGCCATAATAATAGGTGAGGATTCCCTATCCCTAAAGATCCTATTATTTCTTTCCTTCCACAGACCCCAAGCAATGTGAGGAATCATGTAGCTCCACAGCACCCTAAGAGAGGGATTCACCGAGGGGAAAACCCACTAGAACCAACAATCCCTAATGTTACTCAGCCAAATCCACCACAAATCCCACATTTGAAAGAAAAAAGCCTAGACCTCAGCAGCAAAGGAAAAATGAAGGAGGAGGTGATTCGCATTCCCCGCATTCTCTTTACATAGGAAACATCTATTGGGGATTGCCATACCCCTTTTACAAATATTATCAATGGTCAAAACTTTCCCTTGCATAAAAAGCCATAAAAATATTGATTTTAGGGATCAAGATATTGTTCCAGATACCAGACTAGAAGGGGGCCATAGAGAAGGTCTTAGTGATCAAAACTAGTCCAAAAGAAGGTCTTTTGAATTTTCTCCATATGATCCACAAATTTTATTGGGACTTTAAATAAACTTATGGCATAAATCGGAAGATTCTGCAAGGAAGCTTTGATGAGGAGTTTACCAGCTTGGCTAAGTGGTGCAGGAGCACCTGAGGTTTCTTAGGGAACTTTCAATTTTTGGTGTGCTTGATCCTAATTGGTTCAATGATTAAATAAAAGAATATTGGAGAGTCCAAAAAGTGTGTCTGAGGTTGTTTGTAGTTTTTTGTCGTTAATCTTAGCTTATTTACTCTATTTTGGGCCTATGTGCAATTGTAAGCCTTAAATCGCATCACATAGAATTTTTTTGCAAAACTCCTTGTAAGGCCTCATAAGGATTTTGTAGATATTTATTTGATGTTAGGAAATCATCCTAGGGGGTCAAGAGTGTGAATATTTGCAATATTTGTCAACATGCATTGTAGTGAAACAATTGTCAAGGTGGCTTGACACCATTTTGCAAGAATGTGAGCAATTTTGACAAAATCCTCAAATTGGTAGTTAGAGGTTCAATTGGTGGTTGGTTTTGATTGAGTAGGAATATATAAGGCCACTCAAAAAATTGTAAAGGAGTTGGAAGCTCCAAACATTGAATTTTGAATAGCAACTTGAGGCAATTTCCACAGTTTTCACTAAAATTGTCAAATTGCTTATTGCAGTCCATACAAAATGAATTGATTTTCATACTATTATTTCATGGATTCTTATCATGTGTTGTTGTGGTGCTTAAAAATTACTTGTGTCCTTTCATTGTGTAGGTTTAACTGGTGTATTAAAATTATTTCTTGTTTTCACTACTCTCAGTCTCAGTAAAGGGGTTAAGGCCCTAGAAATGGCTCCAGCTTGAATTCCCATAGTTTTTTCTCTATGGACCTTGGGATTCGAGTAATGGAGTCTGTGTACAGTGTATACACAAAGTTTCATGACCTAGAAGTTGCATTTGGACATTTTAAAAGCATGCCCTAGGCGAGCTCTACCATAGCCCGACTAGGATCATGACTGCTCTTTTCATCATTTCTTGCAGGGGAGATCAAATATAATAGTGCCAAGTGATTGGAAAAGAAGTTGGATGTTAAATGCAGAGCCTCAGTGTGAGTATGGAGGTTTGACAAGGTGTGGAGATTAGTAAACCCCATTGGTGAAAGCGCATAAGCCTAAAACCCTTCAAAAGAGTCATTTTGGGGGTCGTACTTGTACAAACATATCATACCACCTCATCTAAAATCTTGAAGAGTGTCCAAATGGTTATCCATATCACCAAAGATTCTATGGGGTCCTTTGGAAGGTTTTAGAGCTAAAGAGAAAAAAACATGAAAGGAGGGCTAAAAGGGGCTCATATGGCTACAAGGCCTAAACTATAAGAACCATGAAAGCGATAGGGAAATGAAGAGAAGTAAACTTCAAAACCACATGGAGCAAGTTGATAAACCATCTCAGATCCATCCTAGTCCCCTGCAAGTGAAGAGCATTGAATTAGGCTTGGAGGTTGAACTTACTCATGTGAGTTCTAACCTTAGACTTGAGTAACTAGAATAACTTAAGTGGTAGAGAGTTCCCCAAAGGAGTTTGGGTGCTGGGATTGATTAAAAAAAGGAGAGTAGGGCATAAAAACAAATAAGGGAACCCATATAAACACCTTCTCCTAGTCTATTAAACTAAATTGCAACTCCTTGAGAGAATCTCCCTATCACTAAGGAGGGCACTTTTCCACCCTGCCAGCTTCTTGTGAAATCTTTCAATAAGACTTGACCAAAAGGTCTCTGGAGGAGGGTCAAGGTAAAGGGGAAGACCTAGGTAAGAATCCAACAAAGTTCCAAGTTTACACCCCAATATGTCAGCAATTCTAATTTGCCTATGAGCATGGGTATTCAGAAAGCAAATAGAGATTTTAGGCAAGCTTATCCTCTGCCCAAATCCACGTTCATATAGGGATAACATGGACTTCAATAATTTAGATTTCTTCATATATTTTTCTCCCATAAGCATGGTATCATCAACAAATTATTGATCAGAGAAAACATGAGCTTGAGAAGAAGGCTTGAGGCCTTTTAAATTACCCAGTCTGACTTCTCACTGAATCACCTTACTCAGAGTGTCACTCATTAAGATGAAGAGAAAAGGGGACAAGGGCTCACCCTTCCTAATACCTCTGGAAGCAGAGAAAAAACCAGAGGGAGCACCATTAATAAGGATGGAGAATTTCAATGTAGAGATGCATTGCTTGACCAACTGAAGAAACTAACTGCAAAAGCCAAAACACTATAGAACTCTGATCAAAAACTACAAATTAACCTGGTCATAGGCCTTCAAAAGATCAAGGTTAAGAAAGAAACCAAGCTTTTATTACAATATAGGGAATGGACATTTTCATGAACCACAATAATAGAGTCCAAAATTTGTTGGCCTGGGACAAAACCATTTTGGTGCTTGGAAATCAAAATAGGCAAGACAACTTTGAGTCTGAAAACTAAAATCTTAGAGAAGTTTGTGTAGATTGAGTTAAATAAAATAATGGGTATAAAAGCTTGAAAGCTGCTAGCATCTATTTTTTGGGGGATCAACACAAAAGGGGTGGTATTCAGCTCCTTTTAAAGAGAGCGGGAGCCAAAGAACTCTCTATCAGCCTCAAAAACATCATTACCAATAATTTGTCAGTGTCGTGCTCTATGAAAAATGTGATACCTGCAGCTGCAACACAACACACTCAATAGATCATTACAAGCATGGTTAGCAAATAATAAGAAAATAAGGTAAAACCTTGAAAAAGTGATCTATCGCCTCCTAAGAGATGCAAGTATGGATTTTCTCTCAGATCCAATTAAGCAATCCCAGTGACTTGACTACACCTAGATGGAGGATTTGAAATGATAATGATATGAAAAGATGAGATTGATTATGCTAGATTGATCCAAGAGACTAATTAAGCTAATGATAAGCATGATTAAGCTATGATGATGATGAAATTAAGCTACATGATTCAACAATTATGCTAGAAAATGATCAAATTAAACTAGATCTAAGATGCAATTGCCTATAATAACAATGCTCAAATGATATGCTAGAATGAATATGCCTATAGTGACAATGCATAATATGAAAATGAGATGGGATCCTTATTACTCCAAAATGGGGGATATTTATAGGATTTCCAAATCTAGGGGTGAGGTGGCAGGAATCAACGGTCAAGATTGAGTTTGAAGATATCAAGGGTGAAATTAGAGGAGGTTGGAGAAGAGGTTGGAGGAAGAGACACTTGTCATCTCTGTGGTGACAAGTGTCAAGGATCTTTGCTCATAAAAGGGCAAGTGTCCAAGAGAGGAGACATGTGGCCAAAGTGCCATGTGTCTCAAGAAGAAAATATCCACACCATAGGAGGTTAGGACGTGCAAGATAGGATAGGGTTAGGCAAACCCAAGGTTAGGTGGAATGGGTTAGGTTAGAGGGATGGTTAGGCTGGGTGGTTAGAAGTTAGGAGGCATGTGGGTAATTTGAATTTAAAAATTCAAATAATAGGAAAAGACTAATTAATTCTCAACAACTCATAAATTGATTTGTTTTAATTAATTAGGGGATTAGAAGAATTAATTGAAGTGGGGGGAGGATTAATTAATTTCAATTAATTAATCAAAGGGGGCTATTGAAATGAACCAATTAAATAAATCCTTAGATTTATTAATAAGTAGATGAGTTGGGGAATTTAATCAAACTGCTTAATGAATTAAATTAAATTAGGAAGGGGCATTAATTAAATAATTTCTTATTTAATTAATTATCTTCAGACCATTTTTAGGTGTATACATTTTGCCCCTCTTTGAAGCGAGGTGTGATGATGCATTGATTCAAAGAATAATCTCATTTTGATGATGATATTGGTTTGATAGGATGCCCCAACTATTGATTGATAAATTCCAATACAATGATGCCCCCTCAAGAGATCAATTGAGATAATTGATCTTTGGAGTTTTTGGATCTTTGCTAAATTGATATCCCGATTAGAATGATTTGATGTCTGCAACTCTAGTTGATGAAAATGCGAGTTCTACAATCACAGTGATGTGGTTCTTGATTATTGATAAAGCTTGATTGATTAGATTGATAAGATCGAGATTTAGTTTGGTTTCAGGAATGACACCTCCTGTATAAGACAAAGATGATCAAAGCATCTGGTTTCAGTAATGATATATCCTGTATAAGACATGATCAGAACATCTAGTTTCAGGAAAGATACATCCTGTATGAGACATGATAAAATAGATGATACGTGTTTGATTGATAGAATTGATAAGATTGATTGGATAAATAACTGACAGTTTGTTGATATCAAGTTGAAGGAGGATTTAGATATGTTGATGTTGGTTCTATTGGTAGGGAGAAATATAATATTTTCCCTGAGTCGATAATATCTGGATAGAGATGAGTCATTATTTTGATTGCATGTACACTTATGATGATACTTTTATGATTCCTATGATAGATTTAACCTTGGATAAAATGAGCATGCGTGATCCCATGCAAGAATGAAATGCAAGCTAAATGCAAAGCTATGATCAGACTAGTCTCTAGGTTATTGCATTTTGTCATCATTGAGCTATTTTTAATGTGGGAAGTGAGTGCAAACATCGATGGTATAATTAAACCATGATGAAGTGAGTACTGCTTTCCTATATTTTGATATAGAAAGTTAGCACATGCATCGAGGTATAATCAAACCAAGATGGCCTGAGTGTTGCTTGCGTAAAACAGGTAGTATTAATCATTTCAATATGCAAACCAAAAATGTCTTTGATGATACTCCGATGATCATGTCCTGAGACAAATTTGCACATATTAAGGATTAATTTACAGACAACAGACAATAAAAATATCATGTTCCTTCCTTGTTTCTCTATTCAAAGACATCTTGGAGTCACTGAGAAATCATGATTGCAAAAATCAAGATAGAAAAGTTGAACAATCATGTTAAAATCATTATCCAAAAGATATTGTCCTTGTGTTTAGACTGACTTTGTGATAGTTTGATGTTTGATAATTTGATCTTGTGTTCAATGTTGGATATGTCTCAGTTTTCATTTGATAAGAGTTGTCTAACTGTTTGTTCTACCTATTTGATTAAGCCCAAAATGATAAAAAAATTTACCCCCAGCTAGGTGCAAGATTTTGCCCCAAGCCTAGAAACAAATTCAGTATGATATACCCAATGATCCAAACCATGGAAAGAAGTCACCCGAGATCCTTGCGTATGTACAAAGGCTTTATTATGCATATGAACAACGCTTATGGAAAAGATGCAAGTGAAAGGATGCATGAACTAATAGATGGAAGAGCTAGCCAATAGATAGCGCCTGTTTGCCAGGTTTTCACCATCTATTTTTATTGCACTTTTTCTAATATTTGATTTTTTTTTATTTTTTGTTTTTGCAATTTTTATTTTTATTTTTCTACTTTTTCACTTTTTTTTTTTCTGCTTTTTCACTGTTTTTGGATTTTTCTGCTTTTTCAAACATAAAAATTCTTTAGATGCATGCTATTGATGGATTCTTCAAGCTGATCTTCATCCTATGTTGATAGTTGATATGCTCCTAACCCAAATACTATTGTGATCACAAATGGACCTAACCAGTTTGGTTCAAACTTTCCTTTCTTTTCTCGATCTGCCTGGTTGCATGGATTTTCTTTTAGTACTAGTTCCCCTACTTGAAAGACTCATGGTTTAACCCTATGATTATAACTCTGACACATTATTTTCTTATATACCTTTAAATGATCAAAGGCATTTTGTCTTCGTTCATGGATCAATTCTAACTCTTGCAGTCTAGATACTCATTATTCTTCATCTGGAATGATACCTTATAATGATACTCGTAGAGAAGGTATCTCTACTTCTATTGGCATTATTTCTTCTAATCCATAAAAAAGAGAGAAAGGTGTGGCACCTATTGGCATGTAGATACTGGTATGGTAGGCCCATAGAGTAGGGTTTAATTGAATATGCCAATCTCTTCCAACATTGTTCACTATCTTTTTGAGGATTTTCAAAATAGTTTTGTTTGATGCTTCTACTTGCCCATTCCCTTGTGGATAGTAGGGTGTGGAAAATCTATGTTGGATCTTGAATTTCTCACATAGCTCTTGTACATCCTGATTCTTGAACGGTCACCCACTATCAGTGATAATGGTCATGGGTATTCTGTAGCGACAGATGATGTAGCTCAAGATAAATGTAGCAATTTGTTTTCCTATGATATTTGTGAGAGGTACTACCTCAATCCATTTTGTGAAATATTTTGTAGCTACAAGGATGAATTTGTGACCATTAGATGAAGAAGGATTTATTTTTCCTACTAGATCAAGACCCCACTAACAGAAAGGCTAAGATGTTGCCAAAGCATGAAGTTCTTGTGCTGGTGCATGAATCAAATTCCCATAGATCTAACATTGTTTGCATGTTCTAGCTATCTAAAAAGAATCTCATTCTATATTCGACCAATAATAGCCCAAGCGTATGAGTTTTTTCGAAAGGGTAAGACCACTTGAATGAGTGCCACAAATGTCATTATGGAATTCATGTAAGGCCTTCTCAGATTCTTCTTGTTCAAGACATCTTAAAAGAGTACTGTCTAGACCTTGTTTAAATAGGGTATTCGCGATGAGAGTAAAATGGGAGGATTGGCGAATAAATTTTCTGTTTTGATTTTTTGATAAGTCAAGAGGGAGGATATTATCTTTCAGGTATGTGTAAATTTGGCCATAGCGAGAGGAATCATGTCCAACAAGGTGATAGATAGTTTGGGAATCAGGACAATTATGAGCAGGGTAAAACAACTCTTCTACCAAGAATTCATAACGCTATTGATTTTCCTGTGTATGAAGTAGAGAAGCAAGTGTAGCCATGGTGTCTACTGCTTTGTTGTTATTCCTTGGAATCTGCTAGAAGGTTATTTCTACAAAGTATTTCTTGATATTATCAACCATCTTTTTGTAAGGCATTAAATTTTCATCCTTTGTTTGATAATCATCATTAATTTGATTGATGATGAGCTAAGAGTCTCCAAAGACTTGAAGTTGTGTAATGTTCCATTCTATAGCCATTTTGATATCTGTAACCAAAGCTTCATATTTTGTTGTGTTGTTGGTGCATGGAAATCTTAATTTGTATGCTTTTGGAATTGTATGACCTTGTGGTGTGATGAATAGAATACCTACTCCTAATCCATGTTGTGTATATGAACCATCAAATTATAATTGCCATGTTTTTGTTGTGACTATTAGGATATCAGCATCAGGAAATTCAATCTGCAAAGGACGATTATCTTGAAGTGGTGCCTCAGCTAGTTGGTTTGCGATGACTTGTCCTTTTATAGCTTTTCTGTCAACATGCTCAATATCAAACTCACTAAGGATCATGATCCATTTTGCTAGTTGTCCTATTAATGTTGTCTTGCTAAGTAAATATTTTAATGGATCAATTTTAGCTATCAACTGGATGGAGTGAGACAGTAGATAGTGTCTTAATTTTTTAGAAGAAAAAACAACCACCAAGCATTCTTTTTTTATTGGAGAATAATTGATCTCGTATCCCTCTAATGTTCTGTTGATGTAGTAGATGGCTCGTTCTTTTTCTTCATTATCCTGTTGTGCAAGCAGAACTCCTAATGATGCTTCGATGGTCGATACATAGAGTAATAATAGCTTTCCTAGAATTGGTGATATTAGAATAGGTGGTTGCATGAGATATGCCTTGATCTTGTTGAACGCGTCCTCACATTAATAGTCCCATTTGAAATGAACATTTTTATGCAATAGATGGGTAAATGGTTGACATTTATCTGCTAGTTGAGCAACAAATCATCTAATTGACTCGAGTTTTCCTTGGAGTGATCTTAGTTGACTTATATTCTTGGGAGATGCCATTTCCATGATTGCTTTTACCTTATTTGGATCTACTCTGATACCTCTAGCTGAAACAATGTATCCCAATAGCTTGCCTAAAGTGACACCAAAGGCACATTTCTTAGGATTGAGTCCTAGCTTGTATTGTTCTAACTTGTCAAAGATCTTTTCTAGTATTCCTTTATGGTCTTCTCCATTGTATGATTTTGCCAAGATGTCATCCACATAGTCTTCCATGAATGTATGAATCATGTCATGGAATATTGTTGTCATAGCTCTCTGATATATAGCACTTGCGTTCTTTAGTCCAAAAGGCATGATGTTCCAGCAGAAAGTACCCCACGGGCATGTAAACGATGTCTTTTCTTGATCTTTAGGTGTTGTTTTAATTTGATTGTATCTGAATAAACCATCCATTAAAGAAAATGTGGAGTTTCCAACAGTTAAATCTACAATGATGTCAATGTTAGGCAAAGAAAAGTCATCCTTTGAACATGCATTATTAAGATCTTTGAAGTCTGTCCATATTCTGATGCTTTTATCTAGTTTTGAAACAAAAATGATGTTGGATACCCATTGAGGATATGCTACAGGTTTGATGAATCCTACATCCAATAATTTCTTTAGCTCTTCTTTGACCAAGAGAGCGCTATGTGGATGCATTTTCCTTAACTTTTGTTTGACTAGTTTAGCTCTAGGACTGACATTCAAGTGATGCATAATAAGCTCTGGATCCAACCCTGGCATTATTTCATATGACCAAGGAAAATTGATTTGCCATCATTTGAATAATTCTATATATTGTTGCATTTCTTCTTTTGAAAGAGAAGTGGATGGATGTAGGATCTTTGGTTGCTCTGTTGTTCCAATGTTAACTGCCTCTATTGGTTTGATCAAAATTGATGACCTTTCTTGATAGTGTGTAGGTAAAGTGTGAAATCTCCCATCTTCCAGCACCTTGATGAGGTTTTCACCATTAGATGCGTCCTTTCTTTTTACTTTTTCTTGATCTAATGTTGCCAAGAAATGGTTTTCAGCATTAGACCTGATATTGTTTTCTTTATTTTTCTTTTTTGCGACTAGGAGATTTGGCACCCACTTGGATGGAAGATGCGTTGCCAAAATTCCTAGTGAGAGTTGTTGCGGGTTTGATTGCATTAAGATATATAGATATGGTATGGTCATTTGGAAAGGTATCAATGACAATATGTCCTTCATTTTCCCAATCAATAAGTTCAGGGTGGATTAGAGGTAGGGGTCATTGAGTTGAGATGTTTCGAAAGTATCAAGAGTCATGATGGATGTATCAAAGTTTTCAATATGTATGTCGATGTCTAGAATGATACTCTCATCAGAATGACCTTGCACAAGAAGTTCTTGATCATCCTCAATTAATTCCAAGTCAGTCAAATGTGATTATGATTCAAGTAAACTAGTTCCTAACATTTTCTTTGCATACGTGTGAACTACATCGACTCCTACATCTCCTTCAAAGAAATTTTATTCAGCTGATTCTTTAGAGTGATAGGAATCCCATTCCCATTCATTAGAATATGTATCACTTGTAGCCTACAATCTACTGATTTGTTCATATAGTATTTTATTTGTTTCTTCAACTTTTCTTCTTTCATTTTTAACCTCTTGAGGATTGAGATTGAGTTTTCTCAACTTTTCTATGAGCTCTCCTGGATTAGTATTAGATTCTTTCTTATTTTGATTGAGATTTAATGCTTCTTAAGAGGTTCTTTTAGTTTGTTTCTCTTGTTGATTTGAAGCTTTCTTCTTTTCCCATTTCATGTTTGCTTGTATTTGTTGCTTAGTTGATGTTTCTTCTCTTTCAATTGCCAATTGTTCTTGTCTATTTTCATATTCCTCTTGTTGTTGGCTAGAAGATGTGTCTTATGGTAAAGTAACTTGTCCATATCCTAAGCCTGTTTTGTTTGTAGCCTATTGACTGTGAGTTTGGATAGGTTCTGATATACCTTATTTTCTTTTCCCTATAGGACCTGTTCCAATGTACCCCATCTTTCTGAGGATGTTAAATCCTTTTCCATACTTTTCTGTAGGTATGCGAATATTGTTGATCTTTTGTTGAACTTCTTCATCCTTGTATAGCCACTGTAGCACATATTTATCTTCTGTTTCCTCTGATAAAGTTCTAGCACTAAAAAATGCTCCATCAAATATCAAAAGATGTTTTACAATTGGTTTTTGTTTAGAGTTTGATGGTTTTCCAAAGGATTTAGGAGAAAGTGGTAATTGTGATATTGAATATTCTCCATTCTCTCGATCTCTTAGCTGCATTTTTTTTTCCATACTTGACAAAATAGAGGCAAATGATTGTCCCTTGGATTGTGTGTTTGAAGATGATGTCTCCCTATTATGAGGAACAATGATTTCTTGAGCTAGTTTGAGATTACTACAATACTGAAATGGATTTGAATCCGCTGAGATCGTGATTTCCTACCCATTATAGGGAAACTTTAAGCACTGATGATATGTTGATGGAACAACTTGTATTTCATATATCCAGGGTCTCCCCAAGAGTATGTTATATGGTAAATCTAAGTCTAGAACTTGGCATGTTGTGTCTTTCTACAAAGGTCCCACTCTGATGGGTAACATCACAATTCCTTTAGAGGAACAATCTTCTTCATCATAGGATTTTATGGTGATGTTTTCTTGAGGATCAACTAAATCTTCTAAATAACCCAAAGCACAAACAAGACTCAAAGAGAAAATATTTAAACTAGCTCCTCCATCTATTAGGACATGTTTAACTCACGTCTTATGAATGATGACTTCGATGTGCAAGGGAGCGTTATGGGGATGTTGTGGGGACATGTCATCTTCTTCAATGATTGATAAGCAGTGAGGGGTTGTGAGGTGTCCCACCATGGTTTGTAATTGATCAATATAAAGATCTTTTGATACTGTGGTATCTACTAATGCTCGTCCAAGGATTTCTTTGTGTGCAGGTGAAAGCTTTAAAAGTTCCAAGATGGATATTTGGGTGGGTGTTTTTTGTAATTGATCCACTAGATTGTATTGTTTGGTAGTGGATGATGTGTTTGTCATAGGACCTATCAAAACAACTTTAGCTTTTCTTCTTGTGATAGCATGAGTGGGTTCTTGATTTTTCTTTTCTTTAACTACAATCATGTTTACCACATTATCATATGTATGAGCGCAGTTTACCTTTGCTTTACCCTTACCATTATTTGTTGTTGATGATTCACCTTTCTCATAGTTTGGAAGTGGAATTTTAAAAGTTGTATGAGATTCATTTGTTGTATGTCCATCCACTGTAATTACTCCATTATCAATCAAATCTTGGATGACATATTTGAATTGCTGACAAGTATTTGTGTGATGTCCCTTGTTTCGATGGAAATCGCAATAATGGTTATCACTCCACCAAGGTAGTTTTACTTCAAGTTCATAGTTCCTTTCTTCTAGTAAAGTGATCAATTTGTTTGTGAGAAGCATCTTTAGTGCTGACCCAAGAGGTTCACCAATGTTTGTAAATTGCCTTCGAAAGAAATTTTTGATAGTTGCTTTTTGGTGATGATTGTTTTGTTGAGCCACTGCTAAGTGATGGGATAAATTAAAAATTGATTGCTTTGGTTTCAGATTTTTGTTATCCACTATTCCATCATTGATGACATTACAATTTCTATTCAAAAACTTTGGCTTATCATTGTGATTGTTTTTATTAGTGTTGTTAGGAGGATGAACTCCATCTTTGTATATTTTCAACTCACTTTTCTTTATCACAGCTTCCTCCATTCTGATTCCATTACCAATCATCTTTGTGAAACTTTGATTTCCATGCATTTTTAAATAATAACTCATTTGATCATTTAGGTTGTCAATGAATATGTCAATTTTTTCATACTCTAGCACTATACGAGGATATCTTGATGCTAACCGTCTCCATCATTTTAAAAATGTCATGAAAGGTTCTCCACTCTTTTGTTTGGTATTACATAGGTCTAGCATTGTTACTTCATGTTGTATGTTCTATGAGTATTGTGAAACAAACTTATCCACCAATTCTGAGAATGATCGGATTCTAGGTGGAAGTTTGGAGAACCATTCCATACCTAGTCTAGTTAAGCTTTTCGGAAATAATCTCATTAAATAGATATCCTCATGTGCAAACTCCATACTCATTGTGCAAAATTCTCATATATGATCTTGAGGGTTAGCACTTCCATCATATTTATTGTATCTAGGAGTTTCAAAACCTATAGGAAATGGTATCATGTTTAGATTTCTGTCAAATGGATAAGGACAAATTTCTTGAAGTTAGTATCTTCTAACATTTCCTCTTTGCATATATTGAATTTGTGTTTGTAGTTGTTGCATGAGAGTTGTGATAGGATTATCAACATGATTTGTTCTTGCATAACCATGATTTTATATTATAGGGTGATCTGGATCTCTTCTTGTATCATCTCTAGTCTTTCTTGTATCTTCATTGGGTTGAACGATATTCAGAATTTCTACTTCATCTCTTTTGGGAATGTAAGTTTCTTCATTGGTTCTGGTGTTACTAGGAATTGATGTGCCATTCATTTTAACCAAAAATATCCTCATATTGTTCATTACTAGGAGGAGGATCAATTTTCTTTTGTGTCAATTTGTTCACATCAAAATCTTGGGGAAGTATAGCACCAATTCTTGCTAGCATTAGGATTTTCTTTGTTTCCCTCCAATATTTTTTCCATAAATTTATTGAATTGGGGATCTTTTTTGATGTCTCTGACATGTTGTTCTATTATTTCTTCTTCAACTTGTAATTCATCTTCATGTTCCATGGTTATATGCTCTTCAGTTATTTCCAATGTTTTGACTTTCATCTCTATGAATTTTTTGTCTCTAAGCTCTAGTTAAAATGGGCATACACGTGTCTTAGATATTGTTAGGATTCGATTGTCTAAAATTTGTTTTGATAAGGGATCAACTATCAACGTAAATGTGATAGAGTGATATGACACGAAAATATGTTTCAAGTGTTTAAAAGTTTGCAAGTTTTTCAATCTTCAATTTTGGAGTGCAATAATGATGATTTGATAAGAACTAAGTCTAATAGGAACGATATATCCTACAATATGGGACAAGGTTATCCTGACCAAATGTTGTAGTTTCATGATAAAGGATGATAGATCCTGATGAGAAACTATGTTTTGGGTGATCAGCTTATCAAAGAGGTTGATGATGCACTTTGAGATGTTTAGATCTTGAACTTGTTGAGGGTGAGTACTTGAAAATCTTGAGGTGTTTATCTTTATAATCTGATTTGACAAATGATAATTTGACCAAGCAAACCAAGAAGACCATCCAAGCATAGAATGATAGATAAAGGGTGTTTATGATCACTGCAAATTGACTGAGCAAATATGATAGACTTGAAAAAGATGCGCAAGAAGATAGTTCTAGACTAACAAAGACATAATTTTGTACGACAGACTACACAACCCCAAATGACAATTTATACAGCTCATACGACAAACCAAAAATCTTGCACAATAGAAAAATCCTCTGCTAAGGTGACTCGTACAACACTTTTGACTGAACTGGACAATGAAAGATAATATTAAATTTTCTGCTACACAGGCTGATACAACAATTCCCACCAGACCATATGACAAAGTAGATACCTCATATGACAAATAGACAAACTCATATGACAGAGGATGGAACAAAGATAAAAATGTTTATTTGGTAGAATTTTACTTAGTGAAGTTTGATTTTTTGTTTATGTTTTCCAGTTTTAAATGTCTGATTTTCTGTTTAAGGGATGAATACACAACAAACACATGATATGATAGGTGACCTTAAAGCACATTACGCTACCTAAGGAAGTTGGCTAAGAGAGAAAACCTTTTCTTGAAAGCTTAGGTACACACCCAATAGCTAATCAAAATATGGCCACTGAGTCTCACGCAGCTGACTCCAAACGCTAATGGGGGCACGATATGTCAAGTGTCTTGGGAGAGTTACCATCTCTCTTGCACAAATATTATCACCCTTTTGGAGGTGAATCGAGTAGCTTCTAATTTAACCAGAAGTAGTAAGGGATCCATTTGGCGCGTCGGGGTATAATACTCAATTAAGAGGTCTCCCAGCCTTGAAAACCAAGGTTTGATATACCCAAAGGTACAAAGGAGAGCTATTCCTGAGAACTGCCGTTGACTTGATTTTCATCAAATCATATTTATTTTATAGTGGGTTGGATTACTTGACATTAGTCATTCCCACTCAGGTCATTCCCCTCTCACTGACCTTAATGGCTAAGAGTTATTAGTTCCTCAGGAGGGCAGGCCCACTAAAGAAATGCACTAATGAAAGCAAAGGATGAGTAGCTTTCTAATCACCTAAGAAATGTGAGAGCATACTCACCTATTATCAAAACACAAAAAACATGATTGTTCACTTCCATTAGTAAAATCAAGTGTGCCTAGAAAAATTAAGGAATACGTAGAGTTTAGTTGAATCCTCCTAGGCAACCTGCAAAATAGATGCATTAGTAGTCATGATGTGTTTTGTTGAAATGAAACTTTGACAAGCGCAATCTTCGACAATCGTCCTACAAAAACTAGTTAGGCTGCCAAAAAACTCACAAATAGACCATGGTTAGCATTAGTAATGATCAAATTGAAGCATGAAAACCCTAAAATGCAAACTGATCTAAAAACACAGAAGCAAAATTTCGTACAACACAATTTACCTGATCGTACGAGTACCTTTCTAGGACCATATGAGTGAAGAACAAATCTCGTATGACACTTTAAAAGATCATACAAGTCAGGATAGATTGTCATTTCAGTACATAAAGGAGCTCATATGAGACCGAAAAGGAGCTCATACAAAATTTTGATTCCAGCCCGATCAGAAATAAAGATTTGATGATGCTTGAGAGGCCAAAAATCAGATTTTTGGCCCCATGGTGGGTGCCTAAATGTGGTGCTCTATGAGAAATGTGATACCTGTAGTTGTGACACAAAACACTCAATAGATCATTACAAACATGGCTAGCAAATAATAAGCAAATAAAGGTAAAACCATGACAAAGCAATCTATCGCCTCCTAAGAGATGCGAGTATGGATTCGCTCTTAGATCTAGATAAGCAATCCCAGTGACTTGACTACACCTAGATGGAGGATTTGAAATGATAATGATATGAAAAGATGAGATTGATTATGCTAGATTAATCCAAGAGACTTATTAAGCTAATGATAAGCATGATTAAGCGATGATGATGATGCAATTAAGCTACGTGATTCAACAATTATGCTAGAAAATGCTCAAATTAAACTAGATCTAAGATGGAATTGCCTATAATAACAATGCTCAAATGATATGCTAGAATGGATACGCCTATAGTAACAATGCATAAGATGAAAATGAGATGGGATCCTTATTGCTCCAAAATGGGGGATATTTATAGGATTTCCAAGGCCAAGGGTGAGGTGGCAGGAATCAATGTTCAAGATTGAGTCTGAAGATATCAAGGGTGAAATTGGAGGAGGTTGGAGGAAGAGACACTTGTCATCTCTATGGTGACAAGTGTCAAGGAGCTTTGCTCATAAAAGGGCAACTTTCCAAGAGAGGAGACATGTGGCCAAAGTGCCATGTGTCTTGAGAAGAAAATATCCACACCATAGGAGGTTAGGATGTGCAAGATAGGATAGGGTTAGGCAAACCCAAGGTTAGGTGGAATTGGTTAGGTTAGAGGGATGGTTAGGTTGGGTGGTTATAAGTTTGGAGGCACGTGGGTAATTTGAATTTAAAAATTCAAATAATAGGAAAAGACTAATTAATTCTCAACAACTCATAAATTGATTTGTTTTAATTAATTAGGGGATTAGAAGAATTAATTGAAGTGGGGGGAGGATTAATTAATTTGAATTAATTAACTAAAGGGGACTATTGAAATGAACCTATTAAATAAATCCTTAGATTTATTAATAAGTAGATGAAAGGGGGAATTTAATCAAATTGCTTAATGAATTCAATTAAATTAGGAAGCGACATTAATTAAATAATTGCTTATTTAATTAATTCTCTTCACACCATTTTTAGGTGTATACAGTCAGTACGTTTGAAAAAAGAACATCGGAAAACCATAAGGGCCTGGGATTTTGTTCCCTTCAAAGAAGAAAGTGGGTTTTTTAACCTCTTGAAAACTCGGAATTCTAGTAAGCTCCTTCTTAATCTCCAGGGTGACCTTAGGTACAATCTCCTGAAGAATATCATCCTAAGCAATATCATCCTAAATATCAAGATCCATTAGACCATTCTCAAAGAGGAGAGGAGATAAAAAGCAAATGGCATCCTGACTCAAATCCTCTTGCTTATCCACCCACCTATTGTTAACCAGTAATTTATTGATTCTATTGGTAGCTTTGTGTTTCAAAGTAGTCATATGAAAAATCTTAGTATTCTTATCCCAACTTTTAAGCCATATGGCTCTAGATCTTTGCTTCCAATATTCCTCTTTCTTGGTTATAATGTCATGGAGCTTAGTCAAGATCTCGCTTTCTTTATCAATGATAAGAGGGTTGTAGCCCAACCTCTGAATAAGAAGTTGAATGTCATCCAAATCCTTTTTTGAAATATCCTTCTTTTGAAAAAAATCCCAAAAACATATTTATTCCACTTTTGAATATTGGATTTAACATTGGAAAGTTTCTTAGCAATTCTATACATAGCGGAGCCTTGAATATTAACATTGAGCACCATTCTGAGACCTTGTCATGAAGCTCAAGGTTAAGGGTCCACATTTTCTCAAATCTAAAGGGTAAATATCTCTTGCCAACAAGGGGCACCATATTCAAAATAATTGGGAAGTGGTCTGATCCAATTCTAGAGATGGAAGACAAGAGATGATAAATTATTTAGCCAATCCAATGTGATTAAATCTTTTGTCAAGTTTGAGCTGAATAAGGTCTGGACCATTTCTTCTATTAGACCAAGTAAACTTAGCCACATTAAGATCCAAATCCAATAAACCAACAACATTGATCATATAAAAAAGATCATATTTGCTCTCCTCGGGAATCAGAGCACCACCCATTTTCTCCGTATTAGAGAGAGGAGTATTAAAATCCCCCTTTAAAAGCCATTTGTCACTTGGAAAAGAGGGTCTAGCTTGAATCAAAGACTTTCACAAATTTCTCCTAGCACTCCTCCCATTGGGGGCATATATATTGGATAAAATTAAGGAAGATCCATCTTTAAGACTAATGAATCTAGTCATAATATAGTTAGAGAAAGACATAATCGCCATATGTTAAATAATCCTAGGATTCTAGAGAGTGGCCAAACCACCCAAGGCTCCATCCACATTAGAGAAATGAACACCACAATCTTTAAAATGACTAACTTGATTTGCTCCACTTTGCTAGAGGGTATTTTTGTCTCCTAAATGAGACAAATATCTGGCTTATGATCTCTAAACATATTGGATAAGAGGTCCTATCATCATTTCCTGAAGCATTTTCTGAACTCCATCAGCAATAGCAGCTCTACTTTGCCTTTCCCTACTTAAATTGTTTCATGGTCTCCCCCCCCCCCCCTCTTGATTCAAACCCACAGTCCATCCTCTATCAATTCTTGGTTGTGACATCCATATCCCCCAAAGTTAAGTCATTGGTAACTGGAGATGAAAAACTCCTTCTTTGCTTCCTTGATTTAATCTACCTATGAGCAGAGGTATTGAGAAAGAAAATAGAGATTTTAGGCAAGCTTATCCTCTGCCCAGATCCACGTTCATATAGGGATAAGATGGATGTCAAGACTTTAGCTTCTATGATAGATATTTCTCCCATAAGAATAGTATGATCAAGAAATTGTTGATGAGAGGAGACATGATCTTGAGAAGAAGGCTTGAGGCCTTTTAAATTACCCAGTTTGACTTCTCACTGAATAACCTTACTCAGAGCTTCACTCATTAAGATGAAGAGAAAAGGGGACAAGGGGTCACCCTACCTAATACCTCTGGAAGCAGAGAAAAATCCAGAGGGAGCACCATTAATTAGGACAGATAATTTTAGTGTAGAGATGCATTGTTTGACCAACTAAAGAAACTATCTGCAAAAGCCAAAAGACTGTAGAACTTTGATTAGAAACTGCCAATTAAACTAGTCATAGGCCTTCAAAAGATCAATTTTAAGAAAGAAACCATGCTTCTTATTACAATACAGGGAATGGACATTTTCATGAACCACAATAATAGAGTCCAAAATTTGTCGGCCAGGGACAAAACCATTTTGGTGCCTAGAAATCAAAATAGGAAAGACATCTTTGAGTCTTAAAACTAAAATCTTAGAGAAGATTTTGTAGATCGAGTTACATAAACTAATGGGTCTAAAATCTTGAAAGTTGCTAGAATCTGGGATTTTGGGGATCAACACAAAAAAGGTGGTATTCAACTCCTTTAAAAGAGAGTGGGAGCCAAAGAACTCTCTAGCAACCTCAAAAACATCATTACCAATAATTTGTGAGTACATTTGAAAAAAGAACATTGGAAAACCATATGGGCCTATGACTTTGTTCCCTTCAAAGGAGAAAGTGGCTTTTTTAACCTCTCCAAAACTAGGAATTATGGTAAGATCCTTCTTAATCTCCAGGGTGACCTTATGTAGAATCTCCTAAATAATATCATCCTAAGCAATGTCATCCTGAGCATCAAGATCCAGTGGACCATCCTCAGAGAGGAGAGAAGAGAAAAAGCCAATGGCCTCCTAACTCAAATCCTCTTACTTATCCACCCACCTGTTGTTAACTTGTAATTTCTTGAATCTATTGGTAGCTTTGTGTTTGAAAATAGTCATATGAAAAAACTTAGTATTTGTATCCCCACTTTTAAGCCATATGGCTCTGGATCTTTGTTTCCACTATTCCTCTTCCTTGCTTATAATGTCATGGAGTTTAGTCAAGATCTCGATTTCTTTATCCATGACAAGAGGGTTATAGCCCGACCTCTGAATAAGAAGTTGAATATCATCCAATTCCTTTTTCAAGATATCCTTCTTCTAAATTTTTTTCCCAAAAACATATTTATTCCACTTTTGAACATTGGATTTAACATTACAAAGTTTCTTAGCAATTTTATACACAGTAGAGCGTTGAATATTAATGCCGAGCACCATTCTGAGACCTTGTCATGAAGCTTAGGGTTAAGGGTCCACATTTTCTCAAATCTAAAGGGTAAATATCTTCTGCCAACAAGGGGCACCATATTCAAAATAATCAGGAAGTGGTCTGATCCAATTCTAGAGAGGGAAGACAAGATGCAGGAGAAATTCTTTAGCCAATCTGATGAGATTAAACCTTTTATCAAGTTTGACCTGAATAAGGTCTAGACCACTTCTTCTATTAGACCAAGTAAACTTAGCCCCATTAAGATCCAAATCCAATAAACCAACAACATTGATCATATCAAAAACATCATGTGTGTGTGAAAAAGTGGACCTGTAGTTGTAAACACAACACTTCAATTAAGTCATTATATGCATGGTAATAATCAATAATCAATAAGTAAAAAACCATAACAAAGTGACTAATTTCCTTCTAAAAGATGTGAGTACAAGATTGCTCTTAGATTGTTATAAGCAATACCAGTGACTAGACTACACCAAGATGAAAGATTTAATCTATATGATATTAAGCTATATGGATGCAAGATGGATGAATATTTCAAGCAAAAATCAATTCAAGCAATAATGGATGCAAGCAATAATGAATGGAAAATGGATGCAAACAATCTAAAAAAGCACAATAATCTTCAATGACTCTAGAGCCAGAGATAATATCTCAAGTTTGATTTCTCTCTCAATTTAATTCTTTTTTTTGTTTTATTTTCAATTCAACTCTTTGTAATAAATTAATTCATCTTTTGTAATAAATTAATCCTTTTTGCATGATTGAATGGCAAATTTATTAATTAATTAAATATGCAAGGATATTTAATAAATTAAAATGGGAAAATTGATCAAAATGATATTCTTGGAAATGATTTAATTAATAAAATAAATATTTAATTAATATTGAGTAATTGATTTGCCATGTGATTTTGATGGTGGGCACCAGAGATGTGTGTGTGAAAAAGTGGACCTGTAGCTATAAGCACAATACTTCAATTAAGTCATTATATGCATGGTTAATAATCAATAATCAATAAGTAAAAAACCATAACAAAGTGACTAATTGCCTTCAAAAAGATGCGAGTATAAGATTGCTCTCAAATTGTTATAAGTAATACCAATGACTAGACTACACCAAGATGAAGGATTTAATCTATATGATATTAAGCTATATGGATGCAAGATGGATGAATATTTCAAGCAAAAATCAATTCAAGCAATAATGGATGCAAGCAATAATGAATGGAAAATGAATGCAAACAATCTAAAAAAGCACAATACTCTTCAATGACTCCAGAGCAAAATTAGTGTGATAATAATCTCCAAGCGTGTTCTCAAAAATCTCTAGGGTGAATTGGAATGAGAGCTGAAGACTGAATTTATAGAGAATTGCAAGATAAAAAGTTCAATTTATAATTAATTGAAAATAATTGAGAAATCATGTTTAGTTAACCTTGAGATAGATTCCAATTATAATTTAATTGAAATGCATTCAAATTAGAAGTTCGAGTTGCATTGGAAAATAATAATAAATTAATTCCATGCATATAGGATAAAAATAGATAATTCTTTAATTTATTCAAGAAAAAGGTCTTTTCAATGCAACTGAACTTCTTTTTCTGAAAAGCTTTGAGTTCCAAATTTAGAGAATAATTCAATAATTCAATTAAATTGCTTTTCTGATTTCAAGTTCTAAATTTAGAAAAAGAAATAATATCTCAAGTTTGATTTCTCTCTCAATTTAATTCTTTTTTTTTGTTTTATTTTCAATTCAACTCTTTGTAATAAATTAATTCATCTTTGGTAATAAATTAATCCTTTTTGCATGATTGAATGGAAAATTTATTAATTAATTAAATATGCAAGGATATTTAATAAATTAAAATGGGATAATTGATCAAAATGATATTCTTGGAAATGATTCAATTAATTAAATAAATATTTAACTAATATTGAGTAATTGATTTACCATGTGATTTTTGATGATTAAAGAATTAATAATATGCTCAAGATTGATTTTATTGCCTTTGGTTAGGACCTTGGTGATGTTGTTGAGATTAGGGGCCCATGGTTTAGATGACCAATTTTAGGGTATTACATCTGCCCCTCTTTGAATTAGTGTGTGAGCAATGCCTTGGTTCAAAGAATGTGTGATGTCTAGGAGATGCCGGTTTTGAACTTGATTGATCACAAACTAGATGGAAAGCAAGGTGTTTAGCTTGATTCAAAGAGACAAAGCTGAATGAAGTCTGATTAAAGTGATACTGATCCCAAACTTGATTGAACTGAGGAACGACAGAAAACAAAAGATACAGAACTTGAACTTGATTGATCAAGAAACAGATCTTACAGATCTAGAACTTGATTGATCTTAGATGTAGTGAGTGATGATAAAAATCAATCTTGAACTTGATTGATCAAGACACGATGAGTGAAGAATGAACCATCCAGCTTGATCAAGAAATGAATACCAAACACCTGCTTAGATTGAGTGTGATCAAAGATACTCTTGAAAATTTTGATTGAGTTTAAACGAATAATCAGTTTGATTTCAAGCGATGAAACTGATTAATGTTAAGAGATTAATTCAGATGATAGACAAATATCATCTTGATTTGAAGCAATGAAACTGATATGCCCCTAGCGATTGATTCGATTCAGATGATTGAGAGATCTCAACTTGATGTGAAGCGATAAAGCTGAGATGCCCCTTAGCAATAAGAATTGATTTTCTTTAGTTGAAAAAAAATAAAATTGCTTGACTTTTGATTAAGATTTGAAAAATTATCTCAACATTAAAGATGTAAGGTCATAAGGTCGTAAATATGCCCCCTCGAGAGCGAAATCGAAAGATAGCGAGAGTGTTTGATTTTGGGCAATTTTGAGCAATGATAAGTTATGTGAGCACAAATTGATTTTGAATAATTTTGAAGATTGAATTGATTGCAAAATTGATTCGTAAATTTGAAATTGAGATTCAACGTTGAAATTGAGAAATTGAGTGCAAATCGAAGAAAGACTGAGAATTTGATGAAAAGAGCTCTAAGTAGTCCAAAATTGTGAAATTGGCTAGCAAAATGATCTCGAATTTTGAATTTGATCTTGAAAATGGAATCAGAGCAGGCACATTAGCTAAGGGTACAATTTTTGTGACCATTAGAGCAAGTTGAAAAATTAGGTCTTTGGCTATATATGGGACAAAAGTGTCATTTTCAATTCATTTTAACCCTCCAAGTTTGAAAATTCAAAAACCCTTCTGTGAAGAAAATGGTGGTCCCTACTCGTTAGCATCGATTTGAGTGACAGAGACGTCATAATAGACCCCAAAACTATGAGCTAGCAGTAAGTGATCAATCTTAAGCCTATTTATGTTTCCAATTTTAAATTTTTTTGTTCATTTTTCATGTTTTTCATGGGTTTTGGGTCGGGTGTGGCAGTTTATCATGTCAAACAAGATCCTGTCTCGTACGAGAAATTGGCAAATTTTCTTTTATCATTTGAAGCCATTAGATTTGTCATACAGGATCCACCCTTGTGTCGTATGACAGGTTAGTTAGAAGACCATTTTGTCATATAATGTGTAAAAGTTTATCATTCGAGACTATTTTCTCGTACGAGAGCCATTCCTGACTCGTAAGATATGCTGCTTGACTGTGTTTTGTCGTTCGAAAGATTGATCATTTTTTAAAGTGTAAACATGAAATTTTGCTTTTGCATTTGACGTATTTGGATTTATGTGATGTTTAACTTCTCTTGTAGGCTCATTTGGAATGTTTTCTGATGATCGTTGTTGGGTTTTTTTTGTAGGTGTGCTTACCTCCTATGCTCTTCAGATGTGTATATCCTCCCATTATGGGTTTAGTTCATTATTTGTTTGAGCTTGAGTAGGCTCATGTCGATATGTCTGGCTTGACTCACCTAATGAGGTTACCTGATATCCGTGTGAACCATGGGATGCTCATAGTGTTGGTAGAGCGGTTTCATTCAAAGCATAATACCTTTCATTTTCCAGTTGGGGAGTTGACTATCACTTCAGAGGATGTGTACAGGATCCTTTGTATCCCTTTTGCTGATAGTGATTGAGCTATGTGAATGATTTGTGGTGTCTCTTGATTCCCGATATTCACTAGTTGAGTTGGCTCGATCAATATGGAAGACCACTCCTAGAAATGACTAGGCAGTATACCAAGTATCTCACCTTCAGGTGCCTCAAAGAGGTTTTCAACTCTAGGTACGTCCTTTATTTTCTCTTTTTTAGATTCTGACATTGCCACAATATGGTTTTCACCATCAGATCTTTTATTTTTATATTTCTTGTTTTTGTAACTAAGATACTTGATATCCGCTTCAATCATATTTTCACTCCGTTCACTAGTGGAAGAGTTTATAGGTTCAACTGCATTGAGACAATAGCATAATGTATAGTCATTGGCAAAAGTAGGTATATCCATGGGTTGATTCTGTAAAGTACAGTCAATCAATTCGAGATGTACTAAGGAAAAAATTTGGATAGGTTCAAGAGCGTTCATGGTATTGTTATCACAACTGCGGATCGAAAAGTGGAGTTCCAGAATGATGCCTTGCGTAAGTGACTTGAGACCAGGAAGAGACAGATCATGATTATTAAATTTTACGTTACTATTTAATTGATCTAATCCAATAGACATAATTGTAATGTCATTTACTATGCCAGACTGGATGTCATATCGTGGTTTAACAACAATAAGACTAGTAGGCAACTTTTCATTGTTTGTATCAGATGATTCAGAATTTGAGGCTAAGTGGATATCATCATGAATAGGACTATCATCAGAGTCATCTGAGTCATTAGATGAATTTTCCAAGCCTCTTTCAGGTGATTTAGTAAGCATATGTATGGTATCAATACCAACATCTTTAATGCTAGAAGTTCTTTCATGTTGTGGTTCATTTATCATTTGTATCTGACATACCTCTTGACATGATCTCATTATTTCTGTGATTTGTTGTCGTCTACTCCATTCAGCTTCTTCTGGACTGATGACTATTTCTTTTTCTATAGCTTCCAACTCTTCATGTGTAGTGCTATAGCTGATTTGTTTTGTTTTAGGATACGGGCACATAGATGAGAAGCTTTCTGGTATTCTTCCTTCTTTCGGTCCTTGTTCATAATTTGCTTGCCTCTTTTGTCTAATTTCTTGTATTTCCTTCTCTAGTTTCATGCACATCATCTCTTAAGTATCATCTATGACACCACTAAATTCTTTTGGAGTTTCTGTAATGGATGTGTCTGAAAGGTACTCAGGACCCCATTCATACTCGTTTGAATCAGTCTCTGAATCATCTACTTGTTGCCTATAAGTATATGTGACTGGAACTTTTAATGGTGCGAACAATTCTCTGTTTCTTACCACTTCATCTCTTATATCCTGAGGAACCTCAACTTATTGTATTATCGTAGCTAATACCATCGAAGCCTGAGCACTAACTATTTCTTCTTTCTTAAATATTGATTCCTCTTTCTCTTCTCTACACTCTACTTTTGTTTTTTTAGTGTTTGCTTCATGTAATGTTAAAGGCGATATGTTTTTCGAGCACATAGACTTATAAACATGTTTTTGGTCTGATGTCTTTTTTGGATTGTATCCCAGTCTAGCCTTATCATGTGTGGACTTGGTTTGTAGCTGAATTGGTTTAGTAATACCTTCTTTTTGTTTGCCCAAAGGACCAGTACCTGAGTACCCTATGCGCTGAATCATTTTGTAACCACGATCATAATGGTTTGAGGAAATCTCACAATGTCGTACCTCCTCATTTTTACTATCCTCCTTAAAGAGCTAGCTAAGAACAACATCATCTTCTATTTCATCCGCCAAGGAGGTAGAAGACTGTACAAAGAGACCATCATATATAGTATTCGGAGCTGAAGTTTTTGTTCTCATTGCCTCTGATGGTTTACCCAATTGTTTTGGTGATGGAGGGAAAGAAACTAATGAAAGTACCATTTCTATCTGGTAGCCATCCATGTCGGTATTCGTAATCTTCAATCTCTTTTCTAAGTCTTTCATTAGCACTTCTGGATCTTCGTTTGGAGAGGCTACCCTATTATGTGGCACAAAAGTATCTACACCTTTTGTCAATGCATTATAGACAACATTTGTATCACTAGGAATACTGACTTCAGCCTCGTTATAAGGAAACTTGAAGCATTGGTGATATGTTGATGGTACTGCCTTCATTTCATGAATCCACGACCTGCCTAGTAAAATATTGTATGACAATGGAATATCGAGAACTTGGAAAAGGACATCTCTCTCTACCGGTCCCACTCTGATTGGTAATGATACTAGACCTTTGGAGGTCCTTTCTTCCTCATCATAGGCTTTTATTGTTATTTTCTTGTTGAGATCAATAACGTTTTTAGAGAATCCTAGTTTTGTAAGAAGATGATAAGTACAGATATTCAACCCCACGCCTCCATCTATCAAAACATGTTTAACTCTGTGGTTGTGGATCATGGCCTCAATATGCATTGGCTGGTTATGTGGATGATTTGATGAATTGTCATCTTCTTCAGAGAAGGTCAAATAGTGAGGTGAAGTCAGAAGACCCACCATAGAATGAAACCAATCAATGTCTAAATCTTTTAGAACATTGGTAGTGAGCAATGCTTTGTCTAGGATTTCCTTGTGAGCAGATGAGAGTTGTAGCAATTCAAAAATTGAAATTTGAGCATTTTTCCTTTTTAATTATTCAACCATGTTGTATCCAAAGGATGATGACAAGTTTAACCTTTTAAATTTGTCCAAGGTTGATTCCTTTTGTTTGTTTGGCAAGGTTGTTGGATTTGATGTTTCTTGAGCCAGGTTGGAAGAACTAGCTCCTTGGAGGATAACTTTCTTTTGAGATTAGGTCAGAGCTCTTGCATATCATGATTCATTTGGTTTATCTTGAACTATAATCACATTGCAATATTCCGAGTGTGAAGGTTCAATCATGTTGATAACGTTGTCCTGGCTGGCATAAGTATAATTTACCTTGGCACCTCCTTTGGTCTTTGAGGAATCACCTTGTTCGTAAGAAGGCAAAGGGTCTTTAAATGCTTTATGATCAGCATTGGTTGGGTGATTCCCAACAACAACTTTACTAGTGTCTATGAGATCCTCAATCTCATGTTTTAGCTTCATGCAATTGTTTATGTTATGACCCTTATTCTGATGGAAGTCACAATATTCATTTTTTCTCCACCATCTTGGTTTGACATTTGGATCATATGGTCTGGAGTTATCTAGTAGTGTTATCAAGTTGTTTGCCAGTAGAGCTTTGAAAGCGGATTCATATGATTCTTCAAGAGGAGTAAAATCGTGCTTAGGTTTGGAAAGCCAAGGCTTTTCTTTGAACCATTCCTTTGTTTTCTTTGGTGGATTCTCTACAGTAGCCTCAGCAGCTTTAAGTGCTTGTCTCTTCGTCAGTCTCACTTGATGATGAGAAGTCATAATGATTTTTGGGAATATTACAGTCATTTTTGTTTCCATCAGTGTATTTTGTCTCATGTATGGTGGGAGATTCAGGTTCATAAAAAATTGGTCCGCTTGATGACGATGGCATGTTAGTGAGTGGATCCTTCCTGTAGAATGGATTATCTTGATAGGTGAAGGTTTTTTCTTTTCCTTTGGATTGTTTCTTATGAGAACTCATGGTTTGAATAGGAATTTTTATAGATTAGTGTGACCTAAAATCATTTTGTGATGCAGAGGTCAAGATCAATTTCAGAGCTGGTTGTTCTGTTTAGAGTATTGTTTGGGAGAAACAATTGAGATTTAGTCTGATTTCAAGAATGATCTATCCTATCTAAGATGTTGTCTAAGTTGATTCTAAGCATAGTGTAAGATTCAGTCTAGTTTTAGGAACAATCTATCCTGTATAAGACTTTATCTAAGTGACTAAAATTTGATAGGTAGTTGATTGAACTAGCTAAAAGGTGATCGACCAAATTGTGCAACGCAAATGGCAGAGGTACACTGTCTTGATTTGTTTATGCTCAGGAAAATTGATAACCAGTATTATGTTCACTGTAAGCTATTCTTAGGCAAGTTTGACTATTCTATTCTGACAAAACCAGAGACTCGTATGATAGGATTTTCTGGACCGGATGACAATTTAGCAGCTACAGTACGACAATAGTTTTGATTCGTACGAGTTGCTGCCTCATACCGTACGACAAATGGGTACGTGTAGAATGACAAAAGACTTAGAGTAGTTTTGTTTCGTATGACACAGGATACAGTATCAGATGACAGAATAAAATGACTCGTACGACACAAGATTAGGTGTAGGATGACAAACCAAAAGACTCGTATGAGATAGGATGTGATATAGGATGATGAATTATTAGACTCGTATGAATATTCACAGGATAGAGCCTAGAAATTTTGAGTTTTTCTGATTGCTGAGTATGATAACTGAGTATGACCAATTCTGAGATGTACTGATTTTTGATAAGGATAGACTAGTTTTTGACTCGAACAAATTTCTGACTTAAAAATGGACTAGTTTCTGACATGGATAGAGTTTCGACTTAGGATGGACTAGTTTCTGACACAAATAGACTTTCGACTCAATGAGTTATTTCTGGTCTTCACTGATTTTTGGAATTTTAGTTTTTGTTTCAGGGATGAAAAAACATAGAGAACAAGTAGTATGTATAGTGACTCCAATCACAGCATGCAAACCCTAAGGAATTTGGTGAGGAAAGAAAACCTTTGCTTGTAGACTCAAGTACACACCCAATAGTTGATCAGAATATGGCCGCTGAGTCTCATGCAATGGATTCTCAATGCCCTATTATCCAACTATAAACGCTAATGGGGGCACAAAATGACAAGTATCTTGGGAGAGTTACTATCTCTCTTGCACAAAGATTATCCCCCTTTTGGAGATGAACCGGGTAGCTTCTAATTTTAAATTAGATTTAGTCAAGGATCTGTTCGGTGAGTCAAGGTATAAACTCAATTAAAAGGTCTCCCAGCCTTGACAACCAAGGTTTAATATACCCGAAGGTACGGAGGAGAGCTATTCCTGAGCACTGCCATTGACTTGATTTTCATCAAATCACATTTATTTGATAGTGGGTTGGAGTACTTAGTGTCTAGCCGTTCCCACTTAGGTCATTCCCCTCACACCGACCGTAACGGCTTTAAGAGTTTTTCAACCCCTTGGAAGGGCAGGCCTACTAAATATGTACAAATCTCAAACAAAGAAAAAGCTTCAAGGGTCTAGATTTCTGATTGTCTAGAAAAAGATGAGCATACTCTCCTACCTCTTAGAATCTTCTAAAAGCATGAAAGACAAATTTTTTCTTTAACCAGATAGCAAGTTAGGTTCCTAAAAATGGATTTAAAGAATACATGATGTTTAGTCGATTCTCCTTAGGCAACCTACAAAGACAATGAATCAGTAGTCATATTGTCTTTGTGCGACAAGCATATTCTTCGACAAGCGTTCTGCAAAAACTAGTTAGGCTGTGAAAATTTTTGAGATAGGTAGATAAACAGTCAGGGTCAGTCATCAGAATAATCAATCAGAAGTGAGAAAATCATGGAATTTGCCTTTTTTACTAGGAAATACAGAATCATACGACATGCACTTGACTCATATGAGACAAGATGCAGTATCATATGAAAGAAGATTGCTAATGATGTCTGCTCATATGATAGAGGATTTCTGCTCATACGATAGAGGATCTACTCGTACGACAGAGGATCTTTTTGTACGATAAGATATTTGCAATTTGTGTGACACCTGTAGTTTGTCATTTTAGCCTGTAAAAATTGTCGTACGAGATGTACGGACCAAAAAAAACCAAAAAGTCTGAAACTTGGAAAATAACAAAAAAAGTGGTCAGTCTTGAAGGCCAAAAAAATGTAGTCTGTGGGCCCCACGATGGGGGCCAGAGATGGCGGTGTGCCCGGTGTAGTCTAGTCACTTAGGTGCATATATTTTATTTATTCAAGAAAAAGGTCTTTTCAATGCAACTGAACTTTTTTTTCTGAAAAGCTTTGAGTTCCAATTTTAGAGAATAATCTTCAATGGTTACATTTTTTTGGCCTCCAAGACTGACCACTTTTTTTGTTATTTTCTAGGTTTCAGAATTTTTGATTTTTTTTTCATCCGTACATCTCGTACGATAATTTTTATAGGCTAAAATGACAAACTGCAGGTGTCACACAAATTGCAAATATCATATCGTACAAGCAGATCCTCTGTCGTATGAGTAGATCCTCTATCGTATGAGTAGATCCTCTATCATACGAGTAGAAATCAATTCAAGCAATAATGGATGCAATCAATAATGAATAGAAAATGGATGCAAACAATCTAAAAAAGCACAATAATCTTCAATGACAACAGTTTGTGACCTCCCAATCAGTGGGCGTGTAACAAAAAGGTCTCTCCGAACTACCCACCAGTCATCCCATGAATCCAACCCCTTGTATGGTCTCCATACGACAACTATCAGATCATCAAGCTGTCGTCGCTAGAAGTCTATCTTGCCTAGATGGGGCTGCGTAATATATCCAACATACCTGTAAAGGATCAGTTGCCCTAGCTCTCTGCTATCATCAACTATCGGCCAACAAATGGTAAGGTGCTCCCAAACCCAAACCTGTTAAATGTACACCCCAACGGCCATGCTCCACCCATCTCTATAAACAATCTCATGCATCTCTTGATACATGTGGGCCAATAAACAAGAACCCCAGCCAAGTCTCTGAGGGGTCTCTATCAACCTCTCCACCATCCGTCCCCATTCACTCTGGAAACCCTATTGCACTTTGTCTGGCATCAAAAAACAACCAATGAAACCTGCTAGGACACATGCTAGTGGATACTCCTCACTGTACATGCTCATCAATATATCCTAACTCATGGAACGAGTCAAGATATCGGGATCCCTGAATATGTTCCTAAGAGCCTGTAGTCCAGGTAACAATGCAGTATCATAATCCACCTTATCCCCAACAAAAGGGATACAAAGGATCGTGTACACATCCTCAGGAGTGATAGTCAACTCCCCAACTGTCAAATGAAAGGTATTATGCTCTGAATGAAACCACTCTACCAACGCTATGAGCATCCTGTGGTTCACCCAAATATCAAGTAACCTCATCAGGTGAGTCAAGCCACACATATCGACATGAGCCTGCTCAACCTCAGACAAATCATGAACTAAAGCCATAGTGGGAGGATATACACATCTGAAGAGCACAAGAGGTAAGCACACCTACAAAAAAAACCCAACAATGATCATCAGAAAACACTCCGAATGAGCCTACAAGAGAAGTTAAACATCACGTAAATCCAAATAAGTCAAATGCAAAAGCAAAATTTCATGTTTACACTTTCAAAAATGATCACTATCTTTCGAACAATAAAACACAATCAAGCAACATATCGTATGAGTTAGGAATGGCTCTCATATGAGAAAATAGCCTCAAATGACAAACTTTTACACATCGTATGACAAAATGGTCTTCTAACCGACCTATCGTATGACACAAGGGTGGATCCCATACGACAAATCTAATGGCTTCAAATGACAAAAGAAAAATTTGCTAGTTTCTTGTACAAGACAGGATCCTGTCTGACACGATAAACCGCGACACCCGACCCAAAACCCGTGAAAAACATGAAAAATGAACAAAAAAATTCAAAATTAGAAACACAAACAGGCTTAAGATCGATCACTTACTGCTAGCTTGTAGTTTTGGGGTCGATTATGACATCTCTGTTGCTTGAATCGATGCTAATGAGTAGGGACCACCATTTTCTTTGCAGAAGGCTTTTTGAATTTTCAAACTTGGAGGGTTAAAATGAATTGAAAATGACACTTTTGTCCCATATATAGCCAAAGACCTAATTTTTCAACTTGCTTCGATGGTCACGAAAATTGTACCCTTAGCTAATGTGCCTACTCTGATTCCATTTTTGAGATCAAAATTGAAATTTGACATCATTTTGCTAGCTAATTTCACAATTTTGGACCACTTAGCGCTCTTTTCATCAAATTCTCAGTGTTTCTTTGATTTGCACTCAATTTATCAATTTCAATGTTGAATCTCAATTTCAAATTTACGAATCAATTTTGCAATCAATTCAATCTTCAAAATTCTTCAAAATCAATTGTGCTCACATAACTTATCATTGCTCAAAATTGCCTAAAATCAAACACTCTTGCTATCTTTCGATTTCGCTCTTGAGGAGGCATATTTACGACCTTATGACCTTACATCTTTAATGTCGAAATAATTTTTCAAATCTTCATCAAAAGTCGAGAAATTTTTTATTTTTTATTTTTCAGCTAAAGAAAATTAATTCTTATTGCTAAGGGGCATCTCAGCTTCATCGCTTCACATCAAGTTGAGATCTCTCAATCATCTGAATCGAATCAATCGCTAGGGGCATATTAGTTTCATCGCTTCAAATCAAGTTGATATTTGTCTTTCATCTGAATTAATCTCTTAACATTAATCAGTTTCATCGCTTCAAATCAAACTGATTATTCATTTAAACTCAATCAAAATTTTCAAGAGTATCTTTGATCACACTCAATCTAAGCAGGTGTTCAGTATTCATTTCTTGATCAAGCTGGATAGTTCATTCTTCACTCATCATGTCCTGATCAATCAAGTTCAAGATTGATTTTTATCATCACTCACTGCATCTAAGATCAATCAAGTTCTAGAACAGTAAGATCTATTTCTTGATCAATCAAGTTCAAGTTCGATATTATTTTTTTTTTATCATTCCTCAGTTCAATCAAGTTTGGGATCGATATCACTTTAATCAGACTTCATTCAGCTTTGTCGCTTTGAATCAAGCTAAACACCTTTCTTTCCATCTAGTTCGTGATCAATCAAGTTCAGAACTGGCATCTCCTAGACATCACACATTATTTCAACCAACGCGCTGCTCGCACATTAATTCAAAGAGGGGAAAATGTAATACCCTAAAATTGGTCATCTAAACCATGGACCCCTAATCTCGACAACATCACCAAGGTCCTAACCAAAGGCAATAAAATCAATCTTGAGTACATTATTAATTCTTTAATCATAAAAAATCACATGGCAAATCAATTACTCAATATTAATTAAATATTTATTTAATTAATTGAATCATTTCCAAGAATATCATTTTGATCAATTGTCCCATTTTAATTTATTAAATATCCTTGCATATTTAATTAATTAATAAATCTACCATTCAATCATACAAAAAGGATTAATTTATTACAAAAGATGAATTAATTTATTACAAAGAGTTGAATTGAAAATAAAACAAAAAAAAAGAATTAAATTGAGAGAGAAATCAAACTTGAGATATTATTTCTTTTTCTAAATTTAGAACTTGAAATCAAAAAAGCAATTTAATTGAATTATTAAATTATTCTCTAAATTTGGAACTCAAATCTTTTCAAAAAAAGTTCAGTTGCGTTGAAAAGACCTTTTTCTTGAATAAATTAAAGAAATATCTATTTTTGTCGTATATGCATGGAATTAATTTATTATTATTTTCCAATGCAACTCGGACTTGTAATTTGAATTCATTTCAATTAAACTATAATTGGAATCTATCTCAAGGTTAACTAAACATGATTTCTCAATTATTTTCAAGTAATTCTAAATTGAGCTTTTTCTCTTGCAATTCTCTATAAATTCAGTCTTCAGCTCTCATTCCAATTCACCCTAGAGATTTTTGAGAACACACTTGGAGATTATTATCACACTAATTTCACTCTGGATTCATTGAAGATTATTGTGCTTTTTTAGATTGTTTGCATCCATTTTCCATTCATTATTGCTTGCATCCATTATTGCTTGAATTGATTTTTGCATGAAGTATTCATCCATCTTGCATCCATATAGCTTAATATCATATAGATTAAATCCTTCGTCTTGGTGTAGTCTAGTCACTGGTATTTCTTATAACAATCTGAGAGCAATCTTATACTCGCATCTTTTAGAAGGCAATTAGTCAATTTGTTATGGTTTTTTACTTATTGATTATTAATTATTAACCATGCATATAATGACTTAATTGAAGTATTGTTTTCTATCGTTCCTTAGTTCAATCAAGTTTGGAATTAGTATTACTTTAATCAAACTTCATTTAGCTTTGTCGCTTCGAATCAAGCTAAACACCTTGCTTTCCATCTAGTTCGTGATCAATCAAGTTTAGAACTGGACCTCAACAAAACATAATTAAACTATAATTGGAATCTATCTCAAGGTTAACTAAACATGATTTCTCAATTATTTTCAATTAATTCTAAATTGAGCTTTTTCTCTTGCAATTCTCTATAAATTCAGTCTTCATCTCTCATTCCAATTCACCCCGAAGATTTTTAGAACACGCTTGGAGATTGAGCTTTTGAATTTTAATAACCATGATTGGTGTCATAGATGATACTCAAGAGCTGATGTGCATAAAACTAGAGAAGGAAATACAAGAAATTAGACAAAAGAGCCAAGCAAATTATGAACAAGGATCGAAAGAAGGAAGAATACCAGAAAGCTTCTCATCTATTTGTCTGTATCCTAAAACAAAACAAATCAACTATAGCACTACACAGTCTCCTACCTCTCAGAATCTTCAACAATCTTCTTTCATACAATATTGCATCCTGTCTCATACGAGTCAAGTACCTATCGTACGATTCTGTATTTCCTGGTTAAAAAAGGAAAATTCCATAATTTTCTCATTTCTGATTGATTATTCTGATGATTGACCCTGACTGTTTATCTGTCTATCTCAAAAAATTTCATAGCCTAACTAGTTTTGGCACCAGAGATGTGTGTGTGAAAAAGTGGACCTGTAGCTGTAAGCACAACACTTCAAGTAAGTCATTATATGCATGGTTAATAATCAATAATCAATAAGTAAAAAACCATAACAAAGTAACTAATTGCCTTCTAAAAGATGTGAGTATAAGATTGCTCTCAGATTGTTATAAGCAATACCAATGACTAGACTACACCAAGATGAAGGATTTAATCTATATGATATTAAGCTATATGGATGCAAGATGGATGAATATTTCAAGCAAAAATCAATTCAAGCAATAATGGATGCAAACAATCTAAAAAAAGCACAATAATCTTCAATGACTCCAGAGCGAAATTAGTGTGATAATAATCTCCAAGCATGTTCTCAAAAATCTCTAGGGTGAATTGGAATGAGAGCTGAAGACTGAATTTATAGAGAATTGCAAGAGAAAAAGCTCAATTCAGAATTAATTGAAAATAATTGAGAAATCATGTTTAGTTAACCTTGAGATAGATTCCAATTATAGTTTAATTGAAATGCATTCAAATTACAAGTCTGAGTTGCATTGGAAAATAATAATAAATTAATTCCATGCATATAGGATAAAAATAGATAATTCTTTAATTTATTCAAGAAAAAGGTCTTTTCAATGCAACTGAACTTCTTTTTCTGAAAAGATTTGAGTTCCAAATTTAGAGAATAATTCAATAATTCAATTAAATTGCTTTTCTGATTTCAAGTTCTAAATTTAGAAAAAGAAATAATATCTCAAGTTTGATTTCTCTCTCAATTTAATTCTCTTTTTTTTGTTTTATTTTCAATTCAACTCTTTGTAATAAATTAATTCATCTTTTGTAATAAATTAATCCTTTTTGTATGATTGAATGGCAAATTTATTAATTAATTAAATATGCAAGGATATTTAATAAATTAAAATGGGACAATTGATCAAAATGATATTCTTGAAAATGATTCAATTAATTAAATAAATATTTAATTAATATTGAGTAATTGATTTGCGATGTGATTTTTGATGATTAAAGAATTAATAATGTGCTCAAGATTGATTTTATTGCCTTTGGTTAGGACCTTGGTGATGTTGTTGAGATTAGGGGCCCATGGTTTAGATGACCAATTCTAGGGTATTACATTTACCCCTCTTTGAATTAATGTGTGAGCAGCACGTTGGTTCAAAGAATGTGTGATGTTTAGGAGATGCCAATTTTGAACTTGATTGATCATGAACTAGATGGAAAGCAAGGTCTTTAGCTTGATTCGAAGCGACAAAGATGAATGAAGTCTGATTAAAGTGATACTGATCCTGAACTTGATTGAACTGAGGAATGATAGAAAACAAAATATATCAAACTTGAACTTGATTGAACTTAGATGCAGTGAGTGATGATAAAAATCAATCTTGAACTTGATTGATTAAGACACAATGAGTGAAGAATGAACCGTCCATCTTGATCAAGAAATGAATACTAAACACCTGCTTAGATTGAGTGTGATCAAAGATAATCTTGAAACTTTTGATTAAGTTTAAATGAATAATTAGTTTGATTTGAAGTGATGAAACAGATTAATGTTAAGAGATTAATTCAGATGAAAGACAAATATCAGCTTGATTTGAAGTGATGAAACTGATATGCCCCTAGCGATTGATTCGATTCAGATGATTGAGAGATCTCAACTTGATGTGAAGCGATGAAGCTTAGATGCCCCTTAGCAATAAGAATTGATTTTCTTTAGTTGAAGAAAAAAAAAAATTGCTTGACTTTTGATGAAGATTTGAAAAATTATCTCAACATTAAAAATGTAAGGTCATAAGGTCGTAAATATGCCCCCTTGGGAGTGAAATTGAAAGATAGTGAGAGTGTTTGATTTTAGGCAATTTTGAGCAATCATAAGTTACGTGAGCACAAATTAATTTTGAATAATTTTGAAGATTGAATTGATTGCGAAATTGATTCGTAAATTTGAAATTGAGATTCAACATTGAAATTGAGAAATTGAGCGCAAATCGAAGAAAGACTGAGAATTTGATGAAAAGAGCACTAAGTGGTCCAAAATTGTGAAATTGGCTATCAAAATAATCTCGAATTTCGATTTCAATCCCGAAAATGGAATCAGAGTAGGCACATTAGCTAAGGGTACAATTTTCATGACCATAGGAGAAAGTTGAAAAATTAGGTCTTTGGCTATATATGGGACAAAAGTGTCATTTTCAATTCATTTTAACCCTCCAAGTTTCAAAATTCAAAATGCCTTCTGCGAAGAAAATAGTGGTCCCTACTCATTAGCATCGATTCAAGCGCCAGAGAAGTCATAATCGACCTTGAAACTACAAGCCAACAGTAAGTGATCGATCTTAAGCCTGTTTATGTTTCCAATTTTGAATTTTTTTGTTCATTTTTCATGTTTTTCACGGGTTTTGGGTCGAGTGTCATGGTTTATCGTGTGAGACAGGATCCTATCTTGTACGAGAAACTGGCAAATTTTCTTTTGTCATTTGAAGCCATTAGATTTGACATACAGGATCCACCCTTGTGTCGTATGACAGGTTGGTTAGAAGACCATTTTGTCGTATGATGTGTAAAAGTTTGTCGTTCGAGGTTGTTTTCTCGTACGAGAGCTATTCCTAACTCGTACGATATGTTGCTTGACTGTGTTTTGTCATTTGAAAGACAATGATCATTTTCGAAAGTGTAAACATGAAATTTTGCATTTGAATTTGACTTATTTGGATTTACGTGATGTTTAACTTCTCTTGTAGGCTCATTTGGAATGTTTTTTGATGATCGTTGTTGGGTTTATTTTGTAGGTGTGCTTACCTCCTATGCTCTTCAGAAGTGTATATCCTCCCACTATGGCTTTGGTTCATGATTTGTCTGAGGTTGAGCAGGCTCATGTTGATATGTGTGGCTTGACTCACCTGATGAAGTTACTTGATATCCATGTGAACCACGAGATGCTCACAACGTTGGTAGAGCAGTTTCATTCAGAGCATAATACCTTTCATTTGCCAGTTGGGGAGTTGACTATCAGTCCCGAGGATGCATACAGGATCCTTCGTATCCCTTTTGTTGGAGATAAGGTGGATTATGATACTGCATTATTACCTGGACTATAGGCTCTTAGGAACATATTCAAGGATCCTAATATCTTGATTCAGTCCATGAGTTGGGATATATTGATGAGCAGGTATAGTGAGGAGTATCCACTGGCATGTGTCCTAGTAGGTTTCATTGGTTTCTTTTTGATGCCAGATAGAGGGCAACAATGTTTCCAAAGCGGATGGGGATGGATGTTGGAGAGGTTGATAGAGACCCCTCAGAGACTTGGTTGGGGCTCTTGTTTATTGGCCCACATGTATCAGGAGATACATGAGATTGTTTATAGAGATGGGCGGAGCATGGCCATCGGGGTGTACATTTTATAGGTGTGGGATTGGGAGCACCTTCCCATTTGTCAACCGATAGTTGATGATAGCAGAGAGCTAGGGCAACCAATCATTTATAGGTATACCGGATATATTACGCAGCTCCATCTAGGCAAGATAGACTTCTAGTGATGGTAGCTTGATGATATGATAGCTATCGTATGGAGACCATACAGGGGGTTGGAGTCATGGGATGACTGGCAGGTGGTTTAGAGTGACCTTTTTGTTACATGCCCACTGATTGGGAGGTCACAAACTATTGTGGAGTGATTTATTATTTCACGAGTGATGAGGCAGTACGACCAGCCTCAGGGGATCTCTTAGGAGTATATGACTTATGCTCAATACATCGATAAGGAGAGATAGGGATGGTCACCTAGGCTATCCTATGCTTTAGTGATGCAGGAGCTGATAGGTTTACACCACTTGAGGTGGGATTACCTGGATGATATAGCAGATGTGGGGGTATTGCCCCAGTATAGAGATTATTTTCAGCAGCATCCTTTCCCACGGTTTACAGATCTAGGAGAGCAGGCTCCTCATATTGAGGATGTGGAGGATGATGCCCCCACACTAGCACATGGATAGGGCTAGAGGCAGGGTGATAGGCAGGACAGATATCAGAGGCTCCATGATGGACTGGTGGTGATCCTAGTGCTAGCAGTAGCAGAGTGCTAGCTGATGTTGGATAGCAGAGGGGTGAACGTGGATCCCTTAGGAGAGTAGGCATGAGGTTGGGTGGTGGAGAGGAGGAGCGAGCAGCTTCGAGGTAGGTCTGGTAGTGGAAGGATGAGCAAGGTGGAGCCACAGGTGGAGATGGTGGCAGAGAGCCTGTGAGAGAGCAGGGGGCTGACACGGGATGGTCAATGAGAGCACATCTTGCAGAGCTGCAGTCATAGTTGATAGTGGCTTAGACTCAGCTGGTGGAGCAAGACCAATAGCTGGTCGAGGTTAAGGCAGAGTGTGATCACTAGATCACAGCATTAAGAGTTGAGTCAAGAGTAGAGATAGAGTCTCTATGACAGGAGGTGCTTCTCGAGAGCAGTAGGGCAGCATATTATGTGGCGACATATAGTGTCGCAGTTCCTGTTGCACAGTAGGTGCAACCCTATTCGCAGTATATGGCATGATCAGAGGGAGCTTGGGCACTGCGCCAGGATCCCAGGCATCAGCCTCCTCCTCCTCCACTAGGCAATGAGGGAGAGGGCGCCAGCTAGATGATTCATTTTTTTTAGCTAGGATATTTTTTGTAGACACACCCATTTTTTGTAGCTAATACGATTCTTGCTCCGATGGGAGTTTGTATATGTCATTCGACATCATTTTGTACTCTTATACTTGATATGATATATATACGAGATCCATTTTGATGTCATTGTACTTGTGTCAATCAACGATTAGATGTTTCTATATGCTTTATTCTATATGTATGCATTTATTTCAACATGAATGCATGTAATGCAAATGAATATGGATGTCTATGTTTTGGTTTCTTTTCATATGCAAATAAATGAATGAAAATGAGTAATGAATAATGAGTAATGCAATTTTTTCATTTTTCTATGCAATAAGATCAATATAAATGAATAATAATGAAATGAATGAATCTATATAAAATGTTATGTATGTATCTAAACATCTCAAAACACAAGTACTCGATCGGAGAAATAATGATAAATAGACCACTTAGTGTAAGAAATGATGTTGCTTTCAGCTCTCATTCAGAAGATAAAGAGATTATTACTATATCGAAATCACTCTAGATTCATAAAAATGCAAAATGATATGATAAATGATATGAGAAATGCAACCTAAACCTAGTCACTAGATTTAAAATACTTAATATTCATCACTGAGCATAACAAACACAACAGGCAAGTTAGAGTTCCTTTCTTTTTCAATGTGTAATTTTAATTATCTTGTCCGCAATGACCCTTTTTTCGTTCATATCCTTGGATAGATTTCATAGGGACCCAAATTGCATCATAAAGAAATTACCTCAAAACAAACAAAGAAATGATATGGACCTCCCTGAAGCATACAAATAAGCGGAGTCGAGGTATGTGAGGTGATTTCACCTTAATGTGAAGGCTCTTATCATAGACACCCAGCTAATTTATATGTTTCCAGATCATCGGAATCATTCCTACAAGCAGAAAACAAAAAAAATATTATGCCCCCAATCCTTCTCCTCTTAGTCACAATAGACTTCCTCAAGTTACTCAGAGGGACAATAATCGAAAATCAATATAAAAGACAACATACAAAAGAAAATTTTCATTCATAGCTCAAACTATTTAGTAATTATTTTCCATTATGTTGTTTTGCTTGTGAACTTAGTGATAAACTCTTTGGTAGTTAGGAGACAGGTGACTGAATCAGAGTGGACGACCAAGTTACACTGACAGAAGAATGACTTGGTTGACATTGCTTAGGATATGTAATATGCTCTGTCGAGTAACCTTAGACTAGGATGTTGATCAGTTTCAAGTCATGAGGGTTCCAACGAACCAGGATGTCACAAAAGTTACTGAAAATATGTACAAGCAAAAGCAAAAGATGCTTGAAAGTGGGAAATGTCAATGTTACATTGATAGATGGAGCGCTTGAGTACAAGAGGCACCTATTTACTAGGTTTTCACCTGCTTGGTTGAGAGTCATTTTTTTTTCTTTGTTTACCAAGGTGCCTATTTACCAGGTTTTCACCAGGGCATTTTCTCTCTTTATATTTTCTTTTCTTTTTTTTCTTTTTTTCTATTTTTTTTTTTTTCATTTTGTAGGACTTTTTCAATTTTTTTGATTTTTTCAGGACCTTTTCCAACTGTACAAGTTTGTTGGAACAAAGAATGCTAAGCGAAGAATTTCTTCAAGTGGATGGTGTTAATCAGTTCACGGAGTTGTTCTCCTTTCGAGTTTGAGAGTTGATAGGCACCAGAGCTGAATATTGCAGTAACAATGTAGGGACCCAGCCAGTTGGGTTCAAACTTCCCTTTATTATCGTGAAACTATTGATTTTTTGGATTCTCTCTCAAGACTAGGTCACCAACTTGAAATTATCTTTGTTGAAATTTCTTGTTATATCCTCTAGACATTCTTTTCTAATACACTCTGAGATGATCAAATGCCACTTGTCGATGCTCATCTAGCAATTCAAGTTCTTGCAATCTAGATATTTTATGATCTTCATTAGTAACAAGACCTTGCAACGAAACTCTTAAAGACGGTATTTCTACTTCAATAGGTAATACTGCTTCGGACCCATGCACCAAAGAGAAAGTGTAGCCCCAGTAGGTGTTCTGATACTTGTTCTGTAAGCCCATAGTGTAGGATTGAGCTACAGATGCCAATCATTCCCAGACTTGTTCACTGTTCTGTGCAAGATAGTGAGTAGATTTTTGTTAGACACCTCAGCTTGTCCATTACCTTGAGGGTAATATACTAATGACCAGTGTTGCTTTATTTTGAATTTCTCACAAAGCTCATCCAGATCTTTATTCTTGAATTGTCCTCCATTATCACTCACGATGGACGAAGGTATCCCATACCTGCAAATGATATACTTTAGGATGAATAAAGCGACTTGTTTACTAGTTGCTTTGATAAGTGAAACTGCCTCTACCCACTTAGTGAAATACTCAGTGGTAGTTATGATGAATTTATGTCTGTTGGATGAAGCCAGATATATCTAACCAATCAAATCAAAGGCCCATTGCTGAAAAGGCTAGTGTGTAATGAATGGTATGAGATCCCTTGCCGGGGCATGTATGAGATTTCCACGAAGCTGACATTTTTCACAAGTCTTAGCAAATTTTATGGCATATTTTTCCATATCTGGCCAGTAGTAGCCAGCCCATAATAGTTTCTGAGCTAAAGTAAAACCATTCAAATGAGATCCACAAATACCTTGATGGACTTCTGATAATGCACATTTAGATTCTTCAGTTTCTAGAAATCTAAGCAATGTACCATCCAAACCCTGTCTAAATAAATTGTTAGCTATGATAACATACCGCGAAGCATTTTGAGTTAGGTTTCTTTTCTTGTTATGAGTAAGGTTTTTCAAGGATAATTTGATCGCATAGATAGGAATAGATGTGGATGTATTGGGATGAGTCATGTCCAATAATAGAACAGACTATTTGTGTCTCAGGAGAATCATAAGCGGGGTAATATAACTCTTCCACTAGGAAATCAAAGTAAAAATTGGACTCCTATAACTCAGGTATAGATGCCAAGGTGGCCAAAACATCTACTACTTTGTTCACTGATCTAGGAATCTATTGGAATGATACAAAAGCAAAGTACTTCTTGAGATCATCCACCATCCTCTTGTAAGGCATCAATTTCTCATCTTGAGTCTGATATGTATCGTTGATTTGATTGATGACCAGCTGAGAATCTCCATAGATATGTAATTCAACAACCTTCCATTCAATAGCTAGTTTTATCCCATTCAGCAAAGCTTCATATTCTGCAATGTTGTTTGTGCAAGGGAATAGAATCTTATAAGACTTTGGGATTGAATACTTCTGAGGAGTAATGAATAGTATGCTAGCACCTAAACCATTTTGAGTAAAGGAACCATTGAAGAACATTTTCCAGGGTTGTTGAGTAAGATACATTATTGATTCATCTGGGAACTCGATGTGTAGTGGTTGAGTATCCTCAAGTGGACCTTCAACAAGTTGATCAACAATTACCTGTCCTTTTATGGCTTTGTGTTCCACATATTCAATGTCAAATTCTGTAAGGATCATGACCCATTTCATCAATCTTCCAGTGAGTGTCACTTTATTAAGAAGATACTTGAGTGGATCGATTTTGGCCACCAACTTGACTGAGTGTGCTAGCATGTAGTGTCTCAGTTTTTGTGATGCAAAGACTAATGCTAAGCATGCTTTTTCTATTATACTATAGTTCATTTCATAAGACACCAATGTCCTACTGATGTAATAAATAGATCTTTCCTTTTTGTTGTCATCGTGTTGCGCCAGAAGTGCCCCTAGTGATGAATCAGTTGCTGATATATATAAGATTAGTGGCTTGCCCTGAATAGGTGGCATCAATATCGGTGGATTAGATAGGTACTATTTTATCTACTGAAGATGTTGTTCACACTGCTGATCCCAGTTGTATATTATTCCTTTCCTCAATACTTTTGTAAAAGGTTGAGCCTTGTCTGCTAGCTGAGAAATAAATCTTCTAATGGATTAGAGATGTCCCTGTAGACTTCTCATTTGACTATTGTTCTTTGGAGGTGGCATTTCCATTATAGCTTGGACCTTCTCAGGATCAACCTCGATGCCCTTCTTTCAAATGATGTAGCCAAGTAGCTTACCAGATGTCACTTCGAATGCACACTTCTTTAGATTTAATCAAAGCTTACACTTTACCATTCTATCAAGTATAGGACCTAACTCTTGAATATGCGTTGATCTTTTCATAGTCTTCACTAAGGTGTCATCAACATAATTTTCCATATTCTTATGTATCATGTCATGAAAGATAGTTGTAACTTCTCTTTGATAGGTCACCCCTGCGTTCTTTAACCCAAATGGCATAATGTTCTAGCAAAATGTTCCCCATGCACAGGTGAAAGCTATCTTTTCTTGATCTCCAGGAGTGATTTTAATCTGATTGTAGCCAGAAAATCCATCCATTAGTGAGTACATCTCATACCCAGTCGTCATGTTGACTATCATATCAATATTTGGCAATGGAAAGTCATCTTTTAGACATGCTTTGTTGAGATCTCTAAAATTTGTACAAACTCTGATAGATTTATCTGCCTTTGACATAGGAACTATGTTGGAAATCCATTCAACATAATCTATTACTCTGATAAATCCAGCTTTGAGCAGTTTCTCTAGTTTAGCTTTGACCAATAGTTCTACATGCGGGTGCACTTTACGGAGTTTTTGTTTAACTGGTTCTACTCCTAGTATGATTGAGTGATGGTGCATAATGAGATTAGGATCCAAGCCTAGCAATCAGAGTACGTCCATGCAAAGTTTATTTTCTTCTCTAAGAATAGTTGAGTGAAATCCTTCAATTCCTCTCCTGATAGTGATTGAGCTACATGAAAGATTTATGATGTCTCTTGATTCCCGATATTCACTGGTTGAGTTGGCTCGATCAATATGGAAGACCACTCCTAGAAATGACTAGGCAATATACCAAGTATCTCACCTTCAGGTGCCTCAAAGAGGTTTTCACCTTTACGTATGTCCTTTATTTTCTCTTTTATAAGATTCTAACACCGCCACAATATGGTTTTCGCCAACAGATCTTTTTTTTTTTTTTCTTCTTTTTCGACTAAGATACTTGATATCCGCTTCACTGATATTTTCACTTCATTCACTGGTGGAAGAGTTTATAGGTTCAACTGCATTGAGATAATAGGATAATATATAGTCATTGGCAAAAGTAGATATATCCATGGGTTGATTCTGTAAAGTACAGTCAATCAATTCGGGATGTACTAAGGAGAAATTTTGGATAGGTTCAAGAGCATTCACGGTATTATTATCATAGTTGCGGATCAAAAAGTTGAGTTCAAGAATGATACCTTGCATAAATGTCTCGAGACTAGGAAGAGTCAAATCATGATTATTAAAGTTCACATTAATATTTAATCGATCTAATCCAATAGACATACTTGTAACATCATTTACTATGCCAGACTGGATGTCAAATCGCGGTTTAATAGCAATAAGACTAGTAGGCAACTTTTGATTGTTTGTATCAGATGATTCAAAACTTGAGGCTGAGTGGATATCATCATGAATAGGACTGTCATCAGAGTCATCAAAGTCATTGGATGAAGTTTCCAAGCCTCTTTCAGGTGATTTAGTAAGCATATGTATGGTATCAATACCAACATCTTTAATGCTACAAGTTCTTTCATGTTGTGGTTCATTTGTCATTTGTATCTAACACACCTATTGACATGATCTTATTATTTCTGTGATTTGTTGTCATCTACTCCATTCAGCTTCTTCTGGACTAATGAATGGTTCTTTTTCTATAGCTTCCAACTCTTCCTGTGTAGTGCTATAGCTGATTTGTTCTATTTTAGGATACGGGCACATGGATGAGAAGCTTTCTGGTATTCTTCCTTCTTTCGATCCTTGTTCATAATTTGCTTGCCTCTTTTGTCTAATTTCTTGTATTTCCTTCTCTAGTTTTATGTGCATCATCTCTTGAGTATCATCTATGACACCACTAAATTTTTCTAGAGTTTCTGTAATGGATGTGTCTGAAAGGTAGTCAGGACCCCATTCATACTCGTTTGAATCAGTCTCTGAATCATCTACTTGTTGCATGCCAGTATATATGACTGGAACTTTTAATGGTGCAAACAATTCTTTGATTCTTACCACTTCATCTCTTATATCGTTAGGAACCTCAACTTCTTGTATTATCGTAGCTGATACCATCGAAGCTTGAGCACTGACTATTTCTTCTTTCTTGACTATTCATTCCTCTTTCTCTTCTATACACTCTACTTTTGTTTGTTTAGTGTCTGCTTCATGTAATGTTAAAGGCGATATCTTTTTCGAGCACTTAGACTTAGAAACATGTTTTTGGTCTGGTGTGTTTTTTGGATTGTATCCCAGTCCAGCCTTATCATGTGTGGATTTGGTTTGTAGCTGAATTGGTTCAATAATACCTTCTTTTTGTTTGCCCAAAGGACTAGTACCTAAGTACCCCATGCACTGAATCATTTTGTAACCATGACCATATTGGTTTGAGGAAATCTCACAATGTCGTACCTCCTCATTTTTACTATCCTCCTTAAAGAGCCAGTTAAGAACAACATCCTCTTCTATTTCATCTGCCAAGGAGGTAGAAGACTGTACAAAGAGACCATCATATATAGTATTTGGAGCTGAAGTTTGTGTTCTCATTGCCTCTAATGGTTTACGCAATTGTTTTGGTGATGGAGGGAAAGAAACTAATGAAAGTACCGGTTATGTTTGGTAGCCATCCATGCTGGTATTTGTAATCTTCAATCTCTTTTCTATGTCTTTCATTAGTGCTTCTGGATCTTTATTTGGAGAGGCTACCCTATTATGTGGCACAAAAGTATCTACACCTTTTGTCAATGCATTACAAACAACATTTGTATCAGTGAGAATACTGACTTCAGCCCCGTTATAAGGAAACTTGAAGCATTGGTGATATGTTGATGGTACTGCCTTCATTTCATGAATCCACGGCCTACCCAGTAAAATATTGTATGACAATGGAATATTGAGTACCTTGAAAAGGACATCTCTCTCTACCGGTCCCACTCTGATTGGTAATGATACTAGACCTTTGGAGGTCCTTTCTTCCTCATCATAGGCTTTTATTGTTATTTTCTTGCTAGGATAAATAACATTTTCAAAGAATCCTAGCTGTGTAAGAAGATGATAAGTATAGATATTCAACCTCGTGCCTCCATCTATCAAAACACATTTAACTCTGTGTTTGTGGGTCATGGCCTCAATATGCAATGGCTGGTTATGTGGATGATTTGACGAATTGTCATCTTCTTCAGAGAAGGTCAAATAGTGAGGTGAAGTCAGATGACCCACCATAGACTAAAACTGATCAATGTCTAAATCTTTTGGAACATTGGTAGTGAGCAATGCTTTGTCTAGGATTTCCTTGTGAGCAGATGAGAGTTGTAGCAATTCAAAAATTGAAATTTGAGCATTTGTCCTTTTTAACTATTCAACCACACTGTATCCAGAGGATGATGATGAGTTTAACATTTTAAATTTGTCCAAGGTTGATTCCTTTTGTTTGTTTGGTAAGGCTGTTGGATTTGATGTTTCTTGAGTTGGGTTGGAAGAACTAGCTCCTTGGAGGATAACTTTCTTTTGAGATCGGGTCAGAGCTCTTGCATATCGTGATTCATTTGGTTTATCTTGAACTATAATCACATTTCAATATTCTGAGTGTGAAGGTTCAATCATGTTGATAATATTGTCCTGGATGGCATAAGTATAATTTACCTTGGCACCTCCTTTGGTCTTTGAGGAATCACCTTGTTCGTAAGAAGGCAAAGGGTCTTTAAATGCTTTATGATCAGCATTGGTTGGGTGATTCCCAACAACAACTTTACCACCATCTATGAGATCCTGAATCTCATGTTTTAGCTTCATGCAATTGTTTATGTTATGACCCTTATTTCTATGGAAGTCACAATATTCATTTTCTCTCCACCATCTTGGTTTGACATCTAGATCATATGGTTTGGAGTTATCTGGTAGTGTTATCATGTTGTTCACCAATAGAGTTTTGAAAGCAAACTCATATGATTCTTCAAGAGGAGTAAAATCATGCTTAGGTTTGGAAAGCCAAGGCTTTTCTTTGAACCACTCCTTTGTTTTCTTTGGTGGATTCTCTATGGCAGCCTCAACAGCTTTAAGTGCTTGTGTACCACTAGCCAAATTGAATATTGTGGATTTTGAGTTGGTTTTGACAGTGTCTACTACTCCATCATTAACAACATTCTTGTTGTTGTCTTTGGCAAATTTCCAATACTTGTTCTTCTCTTTAGAGCTAGATCATGTTTGTGTTTCTTTCCAAGGTGTGATATCTCCCTTCTTTATGAGCACATCTTCCATTTGAATGGCATTATCTACCATTTTGTTAAATGATGGGTGTACTTGCATTTGTATGCTATATTTCAGTTCGGGGACCAAGTTATTGACAAATATATCCATTTTCTCAGAGTTTGGAATAGGTCGTGGGTACCTAGAGAACATCTTTCTCCAGCATTGGAGAAAAGTAAGAAGAGGTTCCCCTATTTTCTATTGAGTATTACAAAGATTGATCATAGTTACAGGATGTCAAATGTTGTATGAGTATTGTTGTAAAAATAGTTGGATTAGTTCTTCGAATTTTTTTATTCCTTTGGGTAGACTTGAGAACCATTCCATTGCTTGACCCCCTAAACTCCTTGGGAAGAGACACATGAGGTATGTTTGATCATGCATGAACTCCATACAGGTAGCACTAAATTCCCTGACATGATCTTGAGGATTTGAGGTATCGTCATATTTGTCAAATTTTGGGATTTATACTCGTGAAGGAAATGGAGGCATGTGTAGATTCTTGTCGAATGGAAAGGGATATATTGTTTCCAGAGAATATTATTTCGGGGACTTGTCCTTATTCTTTAGTTTTGTGACCTCCATCCACAAAGCTAGTAACTATTTGTCTACCATGAGTATAGGTGAGTCTTCCTTTTTAGTAACAAGTGTCTAAACATAATATCTAGTAGGAAGTTTGGCACCTTGTTTTGCTAGTTCTAAGAAATAGTCTTCCTTTTCTCGGGTCATGATAACTTTCATCATTTTTCTAAAGTCTTTGTCCTTTTGATAGTCAAGGATTTATTTTTCTAGAGGTTCAATGTCTTCGTGAGTCTAACTTGATGATGAGGAGTCATTATGATTTTTGGGAATATTACAGTTGTTTTTGTTTCCATCATTGTATTATGTCTCATGTATGGTGGGAGATTCAAGTTCATCAAAAATTGGTCCGCCTGATGACGACGGCATGTCAGTGAGTGGATCCTTCATGTAGAAAGGATTATCTTGATAAGTGAAGGTTTGTTCTTTGCCTTTGGCTTGTTTCTTATGAGAACTCCTGGTTTGAATAGGAATTTTTATGGATTAGTGTGACCTAAAATCGTTTTGTGATGTAGAGGTCAAGATCAATTTCAAAGATAGTTATTTTGTTTAGAGTATTGTTTGGGAGAAACAACTAAGATTTAGTTTGATTTCAGGAATGATCTATCCTATCTAAGACATTGTCTAAGTTGATTCTAAGCATAGTTTAAGATTCAGTTTGGTTTCAGGAATGATCTATCCTATATAAGACTTTATCTAAGTGACTAAAATTTGATAGGTAGTTGATTGAACTAGCTGAAAGGTGATCGACCAAATCGTGCAATGCAAATGGCAGAGGTACACTGCCTTGATCTATTTATGCTCAAGAAAATTGATAACCCGTATTATAGTCACTGTAAGCTTTTTTTAGGCAAGTTTGATTGTTTTGTTCTGACAAAACCAAAGACTCGTACGACAAGATTTTCTGGACTGGACGACAATTTAATAGCTACAGGACGACAATAGTTCTGATTCATATGAGTTGCTGCCTCATACAATATGACAAATGGGTATGTGCAGGATGACAAAATACTCAGAGCAGTTTTGTTTCGTACAACACAAGATACAGAGCCAGACGATAGAATAAAATGACTCGTACAACACAGGATTAGGTCTAGGATGACAAACCAGAAGACTCGTATGACACAGGATGTGATATAGGATGATGAATTATCAGACTTGTATGACTGTTCATAGGACAGAGCCTAGAAATTTTTAGCTTTTCCAATTGCTGAGTATGATAACTGAGTATGACCAATTCTGAGATGGACTGATTTTTTACCAAGATAGACTAGTTTTTGACTCGGATAGATTTCTGACTTAAAAATGGACTAGTTTCTGATATAGACAGAGTTTTGACTCAGGATGGACTAGTTTCTGACATGGATAGAGTTTTGACTCATTAGGTTGTTTCTAGTCTTCACTAATTTTTGGTATTTCAGTTTTTTGTTTCAGGGATGAAAAACAAAGAGAACAAGTAGTATGTATAGTGACTCCAATCACATCATGCAAACCCTAAGGAATTTGGTGAGGAAAGAAAACCTTTGCTTGTAGACTCAGGTACACACCCAATAGCTAATCAAAATATGACCATTGAGTCTCACGTAATGGATTCTCAATGCCGTATTATCCAACTCCAAATGCTAATGGGGGCATGAAATGACAAGTATCTTGGTAGAGTTACTATCTCTCTTGCATAAAGATTATCCCCCTTTCAAAGATGAACCGGGTAGCTTCTAATTTTAAATTGGATTTAGTCAGGGATCCATTCGGCATGTCAAGGTATAAACTCAATTAAGAGGTCACCCAGCCTTGAAAACCAAGGTTTAATATACCCGAAGGTATGGAGGAGAGCTATTCTCGAGCATTGTCGTTGACTTGATTTTCATCAAATCACGTTTATTTTATAATGGGTTGGAGTACTTGGCATCTAGTTGCTCCCATTTAGGTCATTCCCCTCACACTGTCCGTAATAGCTTTAAGAGTTTTTCAACCCCTCGGGAGGGCAACCTTGCTAAATATGTACAAATCTCAAACAAAGAAAAAGCTTCAAGGGTCAAGATTTCTGATTGTCTAGAAAAAGATAAGAGCATACTCTCCTACCTCTCAAAATCTTCTAAAAGCATGAAAGACAAATTTCTTCTTTAACCAGATAGCAAGTTAGGTTCCTAAAAATGAATTTAAAGAATACACAATGTTTCGTCGATTCTCCTTAGGCAATTTGCAAAGACAATGAATCAGTAGTCATATTGTCTTTGTGCGACAAGCATATTCTTCGACAAGCGTTCTGCCAAAACTAGTTAGGCTATGAAAATTTTTGAGATAGATAGATGAATAGTCAGGGTCAGTTGTCAGAATAATCAATCAGAAATGAGAAAATTATGGAATTTGCCTTTTTTTACTAGGAAATACAGAATCATACGATAGGTACTTGACTCGTACGAGACAGGATGCAGTATCGTATGAAAGAAGATTGCTGATGATGTCTTCTTGTATGACAGAGGATTTATGCTCATACGACAGAGGATCTACTTGTACGATAGAGGATCTACTTGTACGATAAGATATTTTCAATTCATGTGACACCTGTAGTTTGTCATTTTAGCTGTTAAAAATTGTCGTACGAGATGTACGGATGAGAAAAACCGAAAAGTCTGAAACCTCAAAAATAACAAAAAAAGTGGTCAGTCTTGGAGGCCAAAAAATGTAGTCTCCGAGCCCCACGGTGGGCGCCAGAGATGTGTGTGTGAAAAAGTGGACCTATAGCTATAAGCACAACACTTCAATTAAGTCATTATATGCATGGTTAATAATCAATAATCAATAAGTAAAAAACCATAACAAAGCGACTAATTGCCTTCTAAAAGATGCGAGTATAAGATTGCTCTCAGATTGTTATAAGAAATACTAGTGACTAGACTACACCAAGACGAAGGATTTAATCTATATGATATTAAGCTATATGGATGCAAGATGGATGAATATTTCAAGCAAAAATCAATTCAAGCAATAATGGATGCAAGCAATAATGAATGGAAAATGGATGCAAACAATCTAAAAAAAGCACAATAATCTTCAATGACTCCAGAGCAAAATTAGTGTGATAATAATCTCCAAGCGTGTTCTCAAAAATCTCTGGGGTGAATTGGAATGAGAGCTAAAGAATGAATTTATAGAGAATTGCAAGAGAAAAAGCTCAATTTAGAATTAATTGAAAATAATTGAGAAATCATGTTTAGTTAACCTTGAGATAGATTCCAATTATAGTTTAATTGAAATGCATTCAAATTAGAAGTCCGAGTTGCATTGGAAAATAATAATAAATTAATTCCATGCATATAGGATAAAAATAGATAATTCTTTAATTTATTCAAGAAAAATATCTTTTCAATGCAACTGAACTTCTTTTTTTGAAAAGCTTTGAGTTCCAAATTAGAGAATAATTCAATAATTCAATTAAATTGCTTTTCTGATTTCAAGTTCTAAATTTAGAAAAAGAAATTATATCTCAAGTTTGATTTCTCTCTCAATTTAATTCTTTTTTTTTGTCTTATTTTCAATTCAAGTCTTTGTAATAAATTAATTCATCTTTTGTAATAAATTAATCCTTTTTGCATGATTGAATGGCAAATTTATTAATTAATTAAATATGCAGGGATATTTAATAAATTAAAATGGGACAATTGATCAAAATGATATTCTTGGAAATGATTCAATTAATTAAATAAATATTTAATTAATATTGAGTAATTGATTTGCCATGTGATTTTTGATGATTAAAGAATTAATAATGTTCTCAAGATTGATTTTATTGCCTTTGGTTAGGACCTTGGTGATGTTGTCGAGATTAGGGGCCCATGGTTTAGATGACCAATTTTAGGTTATTATAGATCCTATTTGCTCTCCTCATAAATCAGAGCACCACCCATTTTCTTTGAATTAGAAAGAGGAGTATTAAAATTTATTTTTCACCTAGAAAAAAGCGTCTAGCTTGAATCAAAGAATTTCACAAATTTCTCTTGGCACTCCTCCCATTGGGGACATATATATTGGATAAAATTTAGGAAGACCCATCTTTAAGACTAGTGAATCTAGTCACAATATGGTTAGAGCAATATATAATCACCATACCTTAAATGTTCCTAGGATTCCAGAGAGTGGCCAAACCACCTGAGGCTCCATCTGCATTAGAGCAATGAACACCACAATCTTAAAAAATGGCTAACTTGATTTTCTCCACTCTGCTAGAGGGCATTTTTATCTCCTAAATGAGACAAATATTCGGCTTATGATCTCTTACCATATTGGATAAGTGGTCATGTTTGTGGGGGTAATTTAGCCCCCTAATATTCCATGATATAATCTTCATTTGATAGGGGAGGGGCATCATATCCCCATTTCCTGAAGTGTTTTCTATAACACCATCAGCAATAGCAGCTCTAGTTTGTGTTTCCCTGCTTAAACTGTTTAATGGTCTTCCCACCCCTATTAATTCAGATCCATAGTCCATCCTTTGTCGATTCTTGGTTATGACACCCATAGCCCTTGGAGTTAGGTTGTTGGTAACTGGAGACGACAGACTCCTTTGGTTCCTGGATTTAACCTAGATAAAAGGTTTGGAAATCTCTAAACTAGTCGTAGGGGAATCTTTCTCCATCTGCCCATCTATTTTTCCTACTCCATATTTCTGCTCACATCAATGACCAACTAAATAGGCAGGTCCAAGATCACCTCGTTATCCTTTTGAGAAGAATCATCTATTGGCATTTTTGATGTTTATGTTGTGATTGTCATTGATGGACACACACTTGCATTGAGATCTCCTTTATATGTATGAGTTAGAGCTCAACCGGCATATGTTCCAACCGGTATGTTGTATTATAGTCTTTAGACTATTGGTGTTTTGTAGAATGTGTTTCCCAGTTTGAAGCAACATGTTGACCCCAAGCGGTATGAAGGATCAAAGCGACAAAACACATTTTTACTAGTCTTCATTTATGTCAAGCCGGCAACCAGTATTTTGCTTGAACCGGCATTTTTGTATGAATCGATAATACTCTGTGATGAGTTACCAACTGGTATTTTGTGATGAGTTACCATCCACCAATTGTTTGATGGTGCCGACACATTAACTGTTCTTTTTGTGTCATGTTACCCAGTATGTCCAGGTTCATTGAACCTAGGAAATTGTAATGTAATTGTATTGGACTGACATGAAATCAGATTCCTTTATAAGGACATCATGTCTAGGGTTTTAGGTTGTTGATGTGGATATAGTGAAAGTTTATGTTGTTGCTAGGGCTTAAGGTGATTTAGGAGTTGGAGAGAATATGAATGTGTAGAAGACTGAAGTAATGCTAGAGTGCATTAAGATCAAGCTATCAAGGATCTAACCAAGCAATTTGTGCTATTTGCTAGATCAAACACTTGTTGATTACTCACATCTTTGACAAGTCTGTAGCCCTTAACTGGGTAGTCCCAAAAGCCTTTTGTAAATCCTCTAACAAGGTGGTTCACATCTGTGGATCTAAAATCCTCTAGCAAGGTAGTCTTTAATTGGACTTATCTCCTAACATAGATTGAGATTCCTAACAAGATATATTCTGGTAATGAACATTGTAAGACCTTAACTAGTCTGACCTTAACCAGTTTGGTTCCTATTCTGCAAATAGTGACTTGTGGGTTCCATCTCATCATGGTTTTTTCCCATTTGGTTTTCCATGTAAAAATCTATTATGTTATGTTGTTTGTCCTTTTGTGGGTGAATGCATTATTAGTTGTTTGGTTTGCATGTTTGTTAACCAGTTTGTCTGTTAAACTATTTTACCAATTTATTGTTAGTCTTGCAAAGTGTTTAAGTGCAAAGATTTTTGGAATACTAATTCACCCCCCCTCTTAGTATTCATCAATTGGTATCAGAGCCAACCTTTCTATAAGTTTAACCACTTGGAAAGAGATATGGGGGAATACACTTTGTGGGAACTTACCCACTGGCTCACTCAGTCTAAACAAGCCTATGATGATCTTATGGTCAAATACAAGGCATCTCAAGCAAAAAGAAGAGAATATGCAGAAAAGTTGATGGAGCTATCTAAAAATAGTTCTTCAGATGAAGCAGACATAGAAGCCCTAATTGCTGAAGTAAATAAGTTGAATGAATCAAACTCCAACCTGAGAAAGGAGTTGGAAGGATTGACTATCAGGATGTGTTAATAGCTTGAGATCCGAAGAAAAGATGAAGACCTAGTGAAAGAAAGAGATCATGAGATCTCCAAGCTAAAACAAGAGATGAGTTCCCTAAATGCTCAACTCCATGTAAGCAAGGTGGAAAAGGAAGACATGCAAGGAGAACTAAACACTACCATCTCTGAGAATGAAAACATGTTGGTAACAAATGCTGCTATTTCCAAAGAACTCTCTGAGTCAAAGGAAATACTTGCTAAGTTCAACAAGAGCACTGTCAAGCTAGAGCAAAAGCTTGAATCTGCCAAACCGGTCAAGAATACCAATGGACTTGGTTATTCTAGTCATGAGGAAGGTGAGACCTCTGGTACAAATGCTAGAACATCAAAGAAATAACCGACATCAAAGGATAAAGGTAAGAAAAAGTTTAAACTTATTTGTTTCAACTATCTTAAAGAAGGACACTGCAAATATGTGTAGTAGTAAGGCTTACAATAATTTTCCTTATTTCCTAAATGATAAGCCTAGATCCTATAGATTTCATGGTAACTGTTATGCATGCAACAAGTATGGGCATAGAGCATCAAAATGCAGGTCTATTATGAAAAACACTGGAAGATATCCTCAGAGGACCTAGGGAGTTGGTCCTGAACCTCTTGTGAAACAGAGTCACAACTAGTTTAATGCCTTCAATCATCAGCCAAGAAGCGGTGGTTACCAAGCGGCAACCAGATGGAGAGAAAATTGTATGATCTATCATGGTCATGGTCACACTGCTGCAACATGTAGAAGGAAGAATGGAAACATGAACAATGGACCTTGGAGAGCACCTAGATTGGTCTGCTATCACTGCAACAAACTGGGTCACATTGCCAGATTCTATAGATCAAGAAAGGACACATCTGATGATATACCAGTCACTCTGGAAGGAGACATTGATGTTGACACTATTCAAGTAGATATGAACAAAACCTAGAAAAATAAACCAGCAGTGTTATAGGAGGAACCGGTTTCTGCACCTAGTGTGAAAATCATGGAACCGACAAACTAAGCTTCAGAAAAGCTTAGGGGGAGAAAACGACTAAATGTTTCAAACCCACAGTTTACACCAGTAAAAGACCTTAACCAGTACATGATACCTGTCATTTGACAGAAGACTGGAAATGGTAAAAAGGAAAATTAGGGTTTACACCCTAATGGAGGAGCATTAATGATGGTAGGTGAGGAATATGTTTAAAAGCATTTTTCAAATCATTTCTCACTATCGGTTTTCAAGCGAAGAAAAAGTCTTTCAAAGAGCAGAGCGACGAAAAGGCAATTTGAGCAGAGATTTTGAGAAATTGAAAAATTGCGAAGGAGATTCAAATTCAAACTGGAAACGGTCAAGTGGAGAACACAAAGCGGTGATTCAGCAACCGATAGAGTGTGAAGTGAAGGAGAATCAACAAGCCCTAATTTTGCATGTTTCAAAAGGTATTTCTCGAGTTCTTAAGATTTCTATCATGGCTTCCGCATCTCATACCAATTCTAGTGCATCTGTCAAGTCTACAAGTTTTATTCAATGGAAGTCCAAGTATAATGCCCTATCACAAGTTCTGGATGGTGTGATAGTAGAAGAGGGAATTTCTGACTACATAGATTGCAAGATAGAAGACCTAGGGTCTCTAGCTATCCACACCTAGTTAGGTTTATTTTGTGGAAAAGATAAGAAGATCAAACCGAAGTTTAATATTTTGGAGAAGAAAAAGCTCCACAATGTTGTTTACTTCCTAGAGGATTTCACAGAGGATCATATAAGGATCATTCGGAGCAAAGTCCATGGTGACAAGATGTACCTGGAGAGAACACATGATATCACACCATAGGCAATTCATGCAGTCACCGGTTTCTGCAACACAAGGGAAGTGCCAGCCCTCAGGACGGTAAGAAAAATTGAAATGACTAAGCTCACTAGTTTAGTGAGCGACTCTTGAGGCATGACAGTCAATCCTATCAAGAATGATCTGGTAAAGTATGGATGTATGGTGATTGGATACCAGACATTCTCAGCCAGCAGAATTAACTTTATATCTACTGCAGTGGTAAATGCCGCTTACTGGATGATAAAGGAGGATGCATCATTTGATCTGTGCACCGGTATGTAGAGACAACTCCTGTTAAATCTGAAGGTGATCAAACAGGATAATGCACTTAGGTTCAAGTTTGGACAACTACTAGTTGGGTTGTTCTTCTATTTCCAAGGCTACTTTCCAGAAGTAGGAGATGTCCAATGGTCTAGTGACCAACCGGTGACCAAACAAATCAAGGAAAGCATTGAAGTAATTGGAACCGACTACCCTGATATTCTGAACAAGTATTTTGATGAGTTCAGAAGGAAGATGAGCCAAAGAATGAGGATATCAAGTGACATCATCAAAAAATATGAAGACGATATATGTTTCACCATCCAAGTAGACAAATGCATAATGGAGGCTGCTGAGCCTAGATAGGAAGAAGTGGAGACAATGGGCTATGAGGTGATGTACGATATGCTGGAAGGGTATGCCTCTACCCTTATTGCCTCATCGCTTGATCCTAAGGCAAAGAGAACTGGCACCTACCTAGAGAGGATAGCACCGGTCGAGGAACCACTAGCAATAAAAGAAAAAGAACCAACAGTAAAGAAGGCAAAGGTAGTGCCTGCAAAATCCGCATTGATTACTACTACAACTCCAAAAGTGACCAAGTGGTCACCAGCCAAGAAGAAACCAGAAGCTGCACTGGCTAAATTATTCAAGAGATAGAGGAAGACAAGGAATACCTCTCTAGACTCAGAAGAAATTATGTCTAAGGAGCAGCCCAAGAAGGTGAGATAGACAAGAAAGAAGATAAAGAATGAACTGACATCATCTGCACTGGTAAATATTGATATCTCCTCCTACAAACCTTTGACACATTGTCAAAGAACCATAAAAAACATTAGGAGAAAAGTATTGAATGATTTAATTGATTATTTTGATGACTTTAATGATGATGAAAAGGAGGTGGTGGAAAAAGAAATAATTCAATATTTATGTGTTAATGACCGGTCCCCTTCAAAAATTAGATCTAAAACACCAGATTCTTTGTATAAGTCCTTAGACAATAAATGGTGCATTGCCATAGAGCAGGAACAGGAAAGAAGAAAAAAAGTTTTTGCTGAACATTTTCCTGATGTATCAAATTCGGAATTGTTTGATGTAATGAACAAATACAAAGGTCTTTTCTTCATGAGAAGAAGAAGACTCCTATTAGTGGAAGGAAAAGGTAAGGAAGTGCTCAAGGATACACACAGTCATGCTCTAGATTCTCTAAAGATGCATCGAGTGGCTGAATCCAATTAGAAAGATGAGAAAGAACCTGTTATATCCAAACTAGATGAAGCACTTGATGATGAAGGAAATCCGGTTGATGAACCAATCGACACTATTGATGTTGATGCCCTAGATGAAGATGATGTTACTCAGGAAACACCATCTAATGCAATAGGACAAGAGCAACAGGTTGAACAACTTAATAAGCAAGTCAAAGACAGACAGGAAGCGGCAAAGGAATAGGTAGAGCAGAAGAAAAAGGATGAAGAGGAGAAGAAGAAAAAGGATGAAGAAGAGAAGAGGAAAAAGGATGAAGAAGAGAAGAGAAAAGAAGATGAAGAGAAAAAGAAGCATGAAGATGAAAGAAGAAGGAAGAGGAAGAGAAAGAAGAGGAGAAGTGGAAGGAAGAAAAAAGGAAAAAGGTAGAGGAAGACAAAGCAAAGGAAAAGAGAAGAGAAGTAGAAAGGAAGAAAGTAGAAGAGGATAAGGAAAGAGAAGTGGCAAAGAGAACCCAGAAGGAGACTCCAAAGGAAACTTGTAGTCAAGCCAAACCGGCTGACCTCACCGATCCTATTGATCTCCAGTCTACAAGTGAAATGGAGCTAATGCAGAGCATCAAGGTAGCTCAAGAGAGCCTTGAAATCATTTGACGGAAGAAGGAACATGATGTAATTCAAGCAGCTATGGATACACTTACGGGATTGATACCCGGTACAAATCTTCCAAATATTGATTCATCACTAGCTAAACTCAAGCTCCTATGCACAGTAGTGAATTATCAAGTGCAGATCCTTGAAGAGGTAACATAGGCTAATGTCAAGACATTAAAAAGCTATTAATATAGCTTTAGTGAAGAAGTTGAATGAGCTCCGGACTGAACTGAAGAAAGAACAAAAGGATAAGGGACGCTCTAGATGAGGGTGTTGGCATATGCACACTCCAATGAGACATTGTATGTGATTGAAGGTTTTGTCATTGATGGCAACCTTGCAATCCTATGGCACCGGCAAAGGTATTATACTAGCATCACCAGATCACACTCTACACCGACACTCAAGACACCAGCATCGGCACAAAGAAAAGAAGTATACCGGCATAGAGGCTGATAGGATTTTGTTATATTATATTTTTTTTATTATTGTAAAATTTTTGTAAGCCGACTTATCAAATTGTAAAATGACTCTTATATATAAAAGAGATCATTGTAGACATTTGGTAATGAGTGAGGAACCATTAAGGAAAAATATTAGGCAAACCTATTATGCAAAATATAGGCTAAGGGTTTGTGTAAGAAGAAGAGCAGCAATCGGTATTGGATCAGGCATTATATATGCTATTGTAAAGTAGACCAAGATATTGGATTTGTATAATCCTCATTATAAGTCAGTGAGACTTCCCATTGAGCAGTGACCTCTAGGTAGTTGGCCTTCCTGCATGTGCAGGCCCCTATTGTAAGTAATATTCTCTTATTGGCCAATGAGTGAATATTGTGGGTCACAAATCCCACCGAGGTTTTTCCCACACCGGGTTTCCTCGTTAAAACCTTGTTTTATGGTGTGATTTTCATGTGGATGTTCTTAATTCTGTTTATTGCATTATTTCTTGCATACCGGTACACTATTATAAAATGTTCTGCATGTTTTAATTCAAGAAATATTAAAATACCAGTTAGATACTGATTCACCCCCCCCCTCTCAATATCTGTGGGATTCCTAACAATTGGTATCAGAGCTTGGTCCTCTATTTTTAGAAGCCTAACAACTTGAGAAAGATCTTGACATTGGTAAAGATGAAGAATTTGATGAAGCAACTTGAAGGAGCTCTTACAGACTATGATGCAGAGAAATTGAAAAATATCAATCTAGAAGATGATTTAAGGGCAGCTCAGGATACCATTTAGGCACTTCAAGAAAATTTTACTATTGCAAGAAATAAGAGAAGAGAACTTTGTGAAAAATTGTAAAATGAGAATGATGAAAAGGAATCACTTAATGATATGATAAACAAGTTGAAACAAGAGAACATGACAACAAAGAATGAGATGCAGGATATGACTATGAGATTTTGCAAAGAGATTGAGGATAGGAAGAAGAATGAAGAAGAATTGACCAGGAGACTAAGTGATGTAGCAAATGAGAACACAAGACTTAGCTATGAAAATGACATGTTGAAGACAAATCTGATGCATACTCAGAATGAATCAAATGAACTGATGAGACAAAAAGAAGTCTTGGAAAGAGAACTAGAAACTACAAATCAACATAAAGAAAAATTCAAGAAAAGCTCAAAGGAACTTGGCACCTTGCTAAAGATTCAAAAACCTAAAGGTGACACTTCTGGAATTGGCTTTGAAGTTGGTGAAAGCTCTAGTATTGCAAATACTCAAGATCACAGCAAACCAATAAGACAACCTAATGCTTATAAATTCAATGGAAAATGCTTTAACTGTAATAAGTATGGTCATAGAGAAAATGAATGTAGATCTAGAAATTATCAGAATATCAACACACCCACCAGTCAATGTTATAAATGTAACAAAGTTGGTCACAACTCTGAAAATTGCAGAATGAATGTGAGATGTTATGTTTGTGGAAGATTTGGACATTTATCTAATCAATGCAGAACACAAACTGGCATAGGTTATGGGAAAGCTATTCAGAAGAATAATGTAACTTGTTATGCATGTAACAAGATTGGGCATATTGCAAAATTCTGTAGAAGTAAAGGAACACCGGTAGACAACAAAAGTTCTAGCTCGAAAGGTAAAGAAAAAGTTGAAGAGGTTAAGCAAGAATTCTCAAAACAATGGATCATAAAAGCTAATCTAAATATTGGAAATACTCCTCCATCGGTAGAACAAACCAATGCTTCACCAGAAGGACAGAGTGATGCTTCACTGGCAGGACAGAGCAGTACTCCACCAGCAGGAAATTCTTCATCTAGTTGAAGAAAGTTTCCTTGAGGGTTTGGCAATCTAATGACACATGTGCTATTATTCCCTCAGTTAGAGATAAGAAGTTGGAAATTACTTCTTTTTGGCAGATAATGTTAAGTGAATACTTAACTGGTATGCATTTAATGTGGTAGATGGAAAAAAGATAATATAAAATTGAGGTTTTGGCTCCATTCCATTTCACCAAGATTTCAAACCTATGAAGAGTGCGAAGATTTTGAGCTAAGGCATTTCAAGCAAGAGGCAAGAACACTCCAAGCATTCATCCATCCTAAAGGTAGTAAAAGGTATTTAATCATGGAATCCACCTCTGCAATTGAATATATAGAAAACCCTACTATTATCGAAGTGATAAAAAGGCCTAGGCTTGTATTTCAATTAGTTCCTGAGGTAGCAAAGAAAGATGATACCTTAGGTGCTTTTTCTCAAATTCCCAAGGGAGTTGTCTATGTTGAAGACCCCAGAATTTACATCCACTGCAACATTGAGGAACTAGGAGATGAAGAGATTAAAACCATGTTTAAAACTATGATATGTGATAAAATTGACAATGTAAAAGATGAACACAAGATTATTGAAACCCTAGGATTTACAGAGATCCTTAGCATTCCTGAATTCCCTAAGGATGTGATTAGGATAGTCTTAAGCAGGGTACATGGTGAATTTTTCTAGTTAGATGCAGTCCACAAAATCACTAAGGAAGTTGTGAAAGTTGTCACAAGGTTATTGACCACTGGTAAAAGGCCAGATAAAACCAAGAAGGTATCCACTGACCTATTTACAAACCTAACTGGTGCAACATTTGACAAAAGGTCCCTAAGAGTTAATGATGTAACAAACATTAATGTGAGATTTATCAGCATGATATTAGGGTATAAAGCTACTCATGCAAATAGACTCAATTCAGTTTCAATTTTATGCATTAAGAGTGCTTATGATATGGTCACAGATAATGCAAAGATTGATATATGTGAGTGGTTAAAGGATGAATTAATTGACAACCTTGGAAAGATTAAGAAGGACAAGAAAGGAACTTTCAAGTTTGGAAATCTATTAGTATGTCTTATGCTACATATAACAAAATAGGTTCCCGGTATAGGCTACAAAGAACTTGCTTATGATATACCGATAGGTAAATAGTTAACAGAACTATTCAATAACATGGGAGAAAACAAGGAAAACAATATTCATGACTTGTTTCAAGCATTAAAGGCCAAAATGAAGAAAAGAATCGGGTTATCACAAAAGATTGTTGACAAATACAAAGATGAAATATGCTTTGTAATCAAGAAGGAAGCAGTCATCCCTAGGATAGTTTGGGTAACCGAGATGGGCTATGAAATAGATGATCATATAATAGAAACATATGCTAAAGCACTTCTAGAAGCCCCCAGAGAACCTAAGGAAGAAATATTTGGTAGTGCAGAAACTATTGAAAGCTAAATACAATCAAAGAAAAGAGTGAAAAAGGTTGAGGCAGTTGTAAGGAAAGGTTCCAGACAAGCAAAGGCCATCAAAGAAGATGTGTTGAAGAAAACCAGTATAACAGAGGATGAGTTAGCAGCTCCACAACTTGAAACTCACCTTTCACCGGTAGGTACTTCTTCTGGGAGTGACATGCCTACAACTTTCAAAAGAGTTGTAAGGAAAAGAGATCCCTCACCGGCAACCACACCCTCACCCAGGAGGACAAGACAAAAACAACAAGAAGTGAGATCTTCGGTAAGAAAGGCTACACCAAAAAAGAAGAAACTGACACCCAAAAAGAAGAAGAGGACAAACAAAGACTTGGCCCCTCTTGATATACTACTGAATGAAATTACAGGGGAAGGTAAATTGAAAAATATAGAGAAAATATATGACACTTTAACAGCTGATGAAAAAGAACAAGTTGAAAATAGTGTTATATTGCATATGGATATGTATAAGAAGTTTTTGATGGAAGTAGTAAATGAAATTCTAGATGAACTATTTAAGAGACTGGAAGCAAGAAGACAAGCAGTAATAGAACTAGACAAGAAAATAAAGATTGAAAAGCTACTTTTTGTTTATCCAGTAAACTCACCCAAAGAAATTGATGACCTAATTGCTCAAGCCAACCGGTCAGTATTTTCTACTGCACACCAACACATTGCTTTAATGGTTGGAAGAATTAATGAGGTGACTGAGGAAACAGGAAATGGATGGGATATATTCTTAGTTGAAAAAGAAAAACAAGAAGAATACAGGAATCCCAAACCCATAAAAGTTTATCAGAAAGATAGAGACAAGAGTAAAGGTAAAGTTGGTGGACCACCTAGTATCAAGGTTAGAGACAACTTACCCCCACCTCCTTTGATTACTCCACCGGTAAAAACAACAGCTATAGAAGATCAACTGGCTACTGAGAATATGGATGTAGAGGATGGTAATACTAATCCTGAAGTCTTATATACTATGGATGTTGATACTCAAAAGATCAACATAGTGGTAGACAAAGATACAGCTGATAAGACTGACATAGCTAGTGAGCCTTCGGTAGCTGAGAAAACTGAAAATACACAGGAGAAACTGGCAGAAGACAAAGAGAAAAAGGTAAAGACTCAGACTAAGACAATGCAACAAATAGAGAAAAAGGCTCTAGAATAGGAACAACAGCAACATGAACTAGAACATAAGGAAACAGTGCCACCGACAACTGGAGAAATAGAAAAACCATTGCTTAAATAAATGCAGACATAAACAGACCTACCAGAGGTCAATACAAGCTTGGTTATTTCCACTGGTACTCAGATTGTTGGTTCATCATTAGGCTTCAAATCAACTAATGTGACTAAGGTACTATTAGATTCAATCAAAAAGATAACAGACTGCAGCTCACAAGCTTACAAGGCAATTGATGATACCATACCAATTTTGAAGGTAATTGCTCCTAACTGTAATATAGAAAATAAATATTCTTTAGGACAGCTTGATACACTATGCAAATATATCATAGAAAATATTGAGAAAATAAGGGAAGAGTCATTGAAAGATAAAGTAGAAATTGAAAAATAGAAATTCTTTGGTGAGCAAATAAAGAAGTGTAACAGAGATTTTGACACACTTCTACCGGAATTGTGTAATTTATTGAAAGAGTACAAAACTCTATACAAAGACACCTATAAGACAAACTTTTTGACTATAGATATAGACAAAAAGATGAGCAAGGTATAGGATGAGATCAATAAACTTGCAGATAATTTTGTTAACTCACCTAATACACTATTAGTTTTTGAGGAGAAGATAACAAATTTTGAAGAATATTTACTTAAATTGGAAAGAGAGAGAGAAAGAATAGTGAATAAGGAAAAACATTTGAGATCAAAACTAAGTCCAAGATTGGACTATCTAGCATCACTACGGAAGGAAGTATCTGAAGCACTAATATAGGGACAAAAAACACTGGCAGAGCATTTGCAGCATCTCACTAGTACAGTGAAGAGAACATAGACATCAATAAAGGATAGCAAGAAGTTTATGGACAGTATAAACTTGATTTTGGGAGATCTTTTTCAAATTGTAACCACCCAGTTACAAGGTTGAAACTACAAACTCTACTGACATCTTGACAACCTTTGTCATTGATGCCAAAGGGGGAGTAGTGGGATGAGAAAATTCAATATCACAGGAATCATATGCTCAAGGGGAGCACACACATTTTTGGTAACATTTTTGGACTTCACATTTTTGGATACATTTTTTGAAATTTCTCATGAGTGTTGCCATCAATGCCAAAGGGGGAGATTGTTGGCATATGCACACTCCAATGAGACATTGTATGTGATTGAAGGTTTTGTCATTGATGGCAACCTTGCAATCCTATGGCACCAGCAAAGGTATTATACCGGCATCAGCAGATCACACTCTACACCGGCACCGGTACAAAGAAAAGAAGTATACCAGCACAAAGACCGACATGATTTTGTTATATTATATTTTGTTTATTATTGTAAAAACTTTGTAAGCCGACTTAGAAAATTGTAAAATGACTCTTATATATAAAAGAGATCATTGTAGACATTTGGTAATGAGTGAGGAACCATTAAGGAAAAATATTAGGCAAACCTATTATGCAAAATATAGGCTAAGGGTTTATGTAAGAAGCAGAGCAGCAACTGGTATTGGATTAGGCATTATAGATGCTATTGTAAAGCAGTACAAGATATTGGATTTGTATAATCCTCATTGTAAGTCAGTGAGACTTCCCATTGAGCAGTGAGCTCTAGGTAGTTGGCCTTCCTGCATGTGCAAGCCCCTATTGTAAGTAATATTCTCTTATTAGCCAATGAGTGAATATTGTGGGTCAAAAATCCCACCGAGGTTTTTCCCACACCGGGTTTCCTCATTAAAACCTTGTGTTATGGTGTGCTTTTCATGTGGATGTTCTTAATTCTGTTTATTGCATTATTTCTTGCATACCAGTACACTATTATAAAATGTTCTGCATGTTTTAATTCAAGAAATATTAAATACCGGTTAGATACTGATTCACGACCCCCCCCCCCCCTCTCAGTATCTATGGGATTCCTAAAGAGGGGAATCTGCTACTCAACAAAATCTGCCAACCCCATTTGTTTTATGATGATGTGCTAGCTCAAAAGGAAAAACTTGAAAAGGACTTGGAGTCCTACTTGAGCACATTCAAGCCACCTTATGATTCCTTCACAACTTATGGGCAAACCATTCACAGGTTTCACATCCAGTTAGCGAAAATGGAGCAAGAGATCAACACTTGATCTAGAGATTTGCAAGAGCTACAACTGGTTCTACTCCCACGATTGCAAATTCTTCAAAAGTGCTATCTAAACCTGGATGCCTTGATAGTTTCATAGGAGATGAGCACAATTGATGCCATGGAAGAACAAGTATCCTAGATGTAGACAAAGCGAGAAGTAGCCACCTCCCTACTTGAGTCCTGGTCTTTGTCAATGAAACAATTTTTGCAGGATTTTGAATCTGTTTTTGACAAGTATCATTCCTTGTTGTCAGAAACTTTTATTATTCTTTAATATCAAGTGAAAATAGGGTTGTTCAGCTATACTTTGTCATTGTTGGCAAAGGGAGAGAAGAATTCTATTTGGAGAATTATCTGGTAATCAAAATTTTGATTATATGCTCTAAATATCTCAATGTTTATGCTCTATATGCAAAAGTGCTATACATTGTATTGTTAAAGGGATAGTGTATATGCTTAGGGGAGGCAATTTTTCTAATGGCATGATTTTGTTGTAAAACACTTAGATGTCAAAATTTTATTTTCCTAAGTGTTGCCATCAATGCCAAAGGGGTAGATTGTTGACATTTTTGATGTTTATGTTGTGATTGTCATTGATGGACACACACTTGCATTGAGATCTCCTTTATATGTATGAGTTAGAGCTCAACCGATATATGTTCCAACTAGTATGTTGTATTATAGTCTTTATACTATTGGTGTTTTGCAGAATGTGTTTCCCGATCTGAAGCGGCATGTTGACCCCAAGCGGTATGAAGGATCAAAGTGACAAAACACATTTTTACCAGTCTTCATTTTTGTCAAGCCAACAATTGGTATTTTTCTTGAACCGACATTTTGTATGAACCGGTAATACTTTGTGATGAGTTACCAACCAACATTTTGTGATGAGTTACCATTCATCGATTGTTTGACGGTGCCGACACATTAACAGTGCTTTTTGTGTCATGTTACCAAGTATGTCCAGGTTCATTGAACCTAGGAAATTGTAATGTAATCGTATTGGACCGACATGAAATCAGATTCCTTTATAAGGATATCATGTCTAGGGTTTTAGGTTGTTGATGTGGATATAGCGAAAGTTTATGTTATTGCTAAGGTTTAAGGTGATTTAGGAGTTGGAGAGAATATGAATGTGTAGAAGACTGAAGTAATGCTAGAGTGCATTAAGATTGAGCTATCAAGGATCTACCAAGCAATCTGTGCTATTTGCTAGATCATACACTTGTTGATTACTCACATCTTTGACAAGTCTGTAGCCCTTAACCGGGTAGGCCCAAAAGCCTTTTGTAAATCCTCTAACAAGGTGGTTCACATCTGTGGATCTAAAATCCTCTAGAAAGGTAGTCTTTAATCCGACTTATCTCCTAATAGAGATTGAGATTCCTAACAGGATCTGTTCTGGTAAAGAACATTGTAAGACCTTAACCAGTCTGGTTCCTATTCTGCAAATAGTGACTTGTGAGTTCCATCTCACCGTGGTTTTCCCATTTGGGTTTCCATGCCAAAATCTATTGTGTTATGGTGTTTGTGCTTCTATGGGTGAATGCATTATTAGCTGTTTGGTTTGCATGTTTGTTAACTGGTTTGTTTGTTAAACTGTTTTACGAGTTTACTTTTAGTCTTGCAAAGTGTTTAAGTGCAAATATTTTTGGCATACTAATTCACCCCCCCGCCCTCTTAGTATTCATCATCATCTTTTTTCTCTTGAGGATCAGTCTATGGGAGGATATAATCATTCTTTTGCATAGGACTCTCATTCACACTCCCATTTGGGTTGGAATTGTTTGGAACAAATGAAGGTAGCTCTATGGAGGAATCTGCAACTTGATTTTGTTGCACACCACTAACTTACCCAACAAAAGGAGCAAGTTGATTCAGGACAGTAGCATGTCCTTCAACTTTCTTCTTCCAGGCCTTCTTCAATTTTTGTTTAGTCAGACATTCTTTCATCCAGTCACCCACTTTTTTATAGTGAAAGCAAGCAAAAGGAATAGATTCATATGCCACCTTCTACACCCATATCCCATGTTTTGAACTCAGAGTGATCTCAGATGGTAGATCTATAGCTTTTTTTACATTGACACACAATCGTGCATAGACCAACCTCTTCTTTGCAACAGTCATCAAATCCACCAAAAGAAGCTCATCAAAGCAAGCCGAAGGCCCACAAAAATTGCCTCATCCCAGTACTCCAAAGGGAGTCCAGGAAGATGGGCCCAAATGGGTGCCTCATTACATTCCCAAACCTTATGGTTGAATCCAGGTTCCCATTTCTTCAAGGCAAGAGAGGTCTTACCCAACATCCAAGGTCCCCCCACAAGGACAGATCTAAGATCCTCATCACAGACAAAGGAAAGGAGAACAAACTGTTTGCCATAACCACCACATCTATTTGACCTTTCTCTTTCCATTTTCGAGGTACCCACTCTCTAATTGATTCAATATTTAGGTGAGGACCAACAAACTTCCCAACTAGGACTGACTCCAGGTTTGTCATATTTGTCTCCACAATGCTTGAGTGCTCTACTTTATTAACCCATATGTTAATTGAGGATGTGTTTAAACTATGTTTACAAGAGTCAATTAGTATCAAAACCTTAGGCTTTTAGATTTCAAAAGCCTTTGGAAAAATAATTTGTTAAATTATTCATAGAATGACTTTTGATGAGAAGATTCACTTTCACATAGTTTGACTTTAATAAGTTACAATTTAGTTTAAAATAAAAACATTCCTTTTTTTTAATATTTTTTTTCACATATGTGATTCACTCATTTTCCTTTTCTTTTATTACAAGCCAAAATCCCTTATTCCATTATGCTTTTTAGTTTCTCTTATTAGAGACTTAATATTATATCAACCACTAATTATGTCTAGTATATCGTTCTCTTTTCCTTATGAAAATATTTTCTTTCATAAAATTATAGAAGTTGACTTGGTTAGAATTAAAATAAAACAATCTTTCTAAACACAAATCAATCTTATATAAAAAATCATATACATAATTATTTAGATATCTTTTATCTATTGAAATAGAATATTCTATTAAATTACCCAAAATGGTCAAATCGAATAAAGAAATTTCTTTCCAATATCCAATATCACTATAATAAACCTATTATGGAAATAAGGATGTTGTTATTATCCTTACCAATGATGATGTTATTACCTAAAAGCTAATCATAGGAATAGTTGACTAGCTCTCAAAATTGATATCCACAATCATAGAAATTATATTTAAAACCTAAGTCTATTTATGCATTTCTTTTTAAGGTAACAAAGAAAAATCATAATCAAACCATGGGTAGCTAATGGCTTGTTCTTAAGGTAGAGAAACCCTTCTTCACTTTAGTTGTATTATGTTCGAGAGGGTAATTACTATAGTTCATATGGAATAATTAAGTTGAGAAATAAGAAACCAAAATTGGCCTTAAGATAACCACTTAATTCCCACCATTAAAAAATAAAATTTAGTAGAGATATCTTCAATTACTCATTGAAATTTAGCTTTTTTCAAATTTGAAAAAAGTGACCATTTTTTAACCCAATTTCCACATGATTACTTTCAAAAATCATAATTTAAAATAGAAATTCTTTTTTATCTAACTCATAAGATAATGCCTACAAATTGAAGCTAGAGTCATGTTGAAATTGGTATGGAGTTTGTTTTAGTGATTCATCAAGTATATAGATGTGAATAGAGGGGTGCAATTGGAGATAACCTCTAGTGAGGGATGTGAAGATAAAGGGTTTTATGTGAAGAAATTAACTCTAGTATTTAAGAGTACAAAAATAAATGATTAATGTGATATATTGAAGTTTCTATCAATGCAAATCAACTTTGAATAGTCTATCATAGTATGCATTTAACCTCTTTAATTCAAATGTATTTCTTTAAATATTTTATTTTTGATTAAGGTAAATGGGTTTTATAGGGACCCAAAACCCAAAATTTTTACAACAAATTGGAGAATAAGCATCAAAGCATAGAACCAACAACAAAAGCTAAACCATCTTGGGCCAAGCCCGCAAAACAACCTAAAACACAAAATAGACTAAAACCAGAATAAACAAAGACCTATTGAGAAGAATGCAACAGATCTATATTCTTCTGAATAACTTTCTTGTTGATAATCTCCAACTTATCTATGATAAATCTAGAGTTGCCTTGCTCCAGTTTCTTGCTCTTGGTATGGCTACACGGACTTGTCATAGTATGGCAACGAGAAATTTGACCACCTGCACCCTGCACTTTCTTTTCTTGCTTGGAGTCTGAAGGAGTCACACTCGCAATGGGATCAACGCTATAATCCGCAATTATATAATTGACCCTCATCAAACCTTCAAAACTATTATTCATGGCGGCCTTGCTAATCTCTACTAGATTTTTCAAACTTCTTTTAATTTCTTCCAAGCTAACATCCAGATTACATATTCTTCTTTCATGATTTGATTTCATCTTGTCCACGCCCTCACTAACTTTTTGGGTTAACTGGAGGAGTTTCTCCATACTACTTTGTCCAGGGTTGTCCGTTAAATTATCCACAACACCCTTTATACCCTCTTTTAACACTTCAATCTCCATGCCCATCTTCCAGAGACAATGCAATTGACTGTTGGCCACAAAGGAAATGTATTTATCCAAATCTGAGTCAATGACAACCCTCCTGTAGCGTCCTAAAATTGCGACACTTGCAATTTCGACTGCATTTCGGTCTTCACGATGGCGACGCAACACGCAACCTGAATAAAGACCCCAAACTTGCTCACGACACTGAAAACTGCATTTTTCAAGCACCCTGGCCTGAACCTCCTTGCACCCTGCTGTCCCGGGAGGTGGGACCAGAGCACCCAGCGCCCTAGTCCTGAGCCCAGCGCCCTGGTCCCTCAGGACCAGGGCGCCCAGCGCCCTGGTCCCTGGGTCCTATTTTGGGCCCGGTCTCCTAAGGGGCTCGGGTCTTTTTGATTGCAATTTGGAAATATACTTCCCTGGTCGGCCTAAGGTCGGGAAAATCAGTCTATCAGCCCTAATTGACAAGTATATAAACTACATTTTTCTCTCTCATTTGAGATGAAGAGAATATGTGTACAAAGCGTGGAAACTATAATCAAGCATTCAAGCATTCAAGCAATTGATCATTCCAAGTCTCCATTCAAGGCTAAGTGTTGCATTCAAGACAAGGATTCAACCATTGAAGAGGAGATCACTTATTACATGCTACATACTACAACACACAACATCTAAACCTTTGCACATAAGGATACAAACATCCTTAGAACAAGGTATTAGTACTTGTTTTACATTACAGTCATTTACATTTACAGCACTTGCTCATTTCTTGGTTAATTCCAAAACCGGGGTTTGACCTAAAGGCAAACCTCTAATCCCTAACCCCCCAATCGTCTTCGCTTTTCTGTGTGTAGGTTGCAGGTACACGGCTGAGATTGAAGATCTGGAATCCTTGTGCAGAGATAAACAGATCCCCCTTCGTTTCGCGGATTTTTTGGAGGACCATGGCGCCGGGCGCCATCGTCCCGACAACTTTTGCTCAAATTTGCAGGACAGCGCCGTATCGACATTTTACTGCTAATTCCAAGTCTGCAGCTTCATCCTATAACCTAAACTCAGTTTATAAGCGAATCTTTATGACTTTCTATGCATCCTTAGCTTAATTTCCTTAATCAACATTCTTTACAAAAGAGGGTAGCTTTGCTTTCCAAACCCTTGAAATTCATTTAGCATCCAATCTTACATTGTGTGGGATTGGATCTTATGAGTTTCAACCCCTCTTTTGAATGTAAAGTCTTCCCCCTAAGTGAAAACCCATCGAATCCTAGCGAACCTCCCTTCTCTCTCCTCGGAGTTAGAAGAGGGGAGACCAACTAGGGTTCGACCGCGATTTTCCGCTTTACATTTTTGGTGAACCCAACGTGAACATCCTTTCTGATTTTTCATGCTTAGATCTGAAAAAAAAAAATTGATTACATTTCCATGTTTGATCTTTTGCAAAATTTTAGAGGTGCTTGCATAAAAACCCTAAAATTTCTTTTTAATAATTGAACTTGTGAAATGCTTAATTGTTAATGCTTGCTTCAGATCTGCCTTTCTATTACAAATTATCAATTCATATTTGTGCTTTAATTTTGAAAATTAAGTGGTTAAGTGTCAAAACCCTAATTTTTGAAACCCTCTTAATTCAACCTTTGTTTGACAATTTGACCGATCAAAACATCTCCAAATCAGCTGTAACTTTGGATTCTGCAATAAAATCACAATATCTTTCATCCCTGAAAATTTGGAAAAAAGTTGCGAGGACCGTGTTGCACTCCGAGCGCCATCGTCTCCGACATTTTTTCCAAAATTTCGGGAGCGAGATCTTGCTGTATTTTCCTGCTAAAATCCAGAATTTTGGCTGATTTTATCAATTTTAACACTTTCAAAATTACAGTCAAAGTTGGTCTTGTGATTGCTTGGTTTAAGGCTCCTAATCATTCAAAAATTATCGAAACTGAAATTTTGTGTCAAAATTGTGTTCTTACTGTCTTAGATCTGAAAATTGTATTTGCATTCATTCGAAATTTCAGTGCTTTATTCAAATTCTTGCATTTTGTGACTTTTGAAATTAAGTGCCTAATTACAACAACTTTGATTTCCGCTTTCAAAATTGAATTTAGCGTGAAATTGAGTCAATTTTTAAATTTCAAAATTTGCACTGCTTTTGACATTCCCTCTAAAATCATAAAATTCAAAATTTCAGTTTCCCTCTCTTTTTCAAAATTCAAATTTTGCATTTTTCGACAATCTTGATAGGGTTCGATTTTGAGATTGCAACTTTAATTTGGCCTATCTACAGATCGTAAAATCCCTCAATTTTTTCAGATTAGCTCTAAAATCATCATACCTTTCATCCTTGCAAATTTCGAAAAAAGTTGCAAGGACCGTGTTGCACTCCGAGCGCCACGGTCCCGAACATTTTTTCCAAAATTTCGGGAGACTGTTGTGATTGCATTTAACAGCTTAAATCTGGAAGATTGGCTAGTTTTACTGAAAATTGCTACCTCTAAAATCAAAATCTTCTCTCTCTCTCTAGTGCATGAGTTTTACAACAATAAGCCCTACTTACACTATTCCCGTTAGACGAAGCCGTAGAATTAAGTCTTTCCGAGGTTTAATTACCGAGGAGATGGAACCTAATTTGAATAGCCTTTTTAACGAGGACATGGGTAATTCCTATAATCCTCCTAATGATGAAGAAGCTCTCCATGAAGTTTCTGTTGAACAACTTTCCAAATTGGATAACCAATTTGATGATTTTCACCAATGGATGTCTCATGAGTATCCCGATAGTCAAGCTCTTCCTTTAATTGAGGGTCTAAAACGTATGCTTCAAAGTGATAAGAATGGAATTGATGTTTTACGTGGTATCACACACATTGTGGATTCGAATGTGATGCCTATGAAGAGTTGTGCTGAATCTTTAGGTTATACACAACCTCCTACACAAGTCAATCATTCTATTCCTTTGACCACTTCTATTGCTAGTTTACCTACCTTTACATCAAACATCATGGCTACCTCTATACAAGACATTCCTCCTATGATCACTAGTCATGGGGGCAATCCTCCTTCTTCAATTAACCCTATTCCTTCATTCAATCCGACTTCTTCATTCATTCCTTCAATAAGTGTTCCTATTACATCTTCATAAATGAACATGACGCAAGGGGGCAATTCATTTAACCATTCCATTCCTCCTTGTAGTGTTCCTCCTATCCAATCATCCCCTATGGTTGACTATCATAGGGTCCCACCACCTTACTCTTTACCTTCTTTCAATAACATCACACCTCCATCTCAATCTAACACACCTAATATGAACTCTTCGACTGAAGCTACCATTAATAATCTTGCACAAACTGTCTCTTCTTTACAGCAACAAATTGCCTCTATGAATCAATCTAAGTTTAGTGTGCCCACATTTGATGTTGCGAGCCCACTTTCTCTTGACATTGTTCGAGCTATTCCTCCTAAGCATGTTGAAATCCCGCATTTGGAGCTTTATAATGGTAAAGGAGATCCTCTAACACATGTTAAGACTTTTCAAACAATTTGTACCAATTTTGCTTATGACCAAAGGTTGCTTGCAAAACTGTTTACTAGAACATTAAGAGACAAAGCCCTACAATGGTATTGCTCGTTGCCTTCTTATTCTATTACTTCTTTCGAACTACTTGCAAATGCTTTCATTCAACAATTTCAAAACAATATAAGTCCTAAAGTTACTTTGATTGATTTAATGCATTGTAAACAAGGTGTTAAAGAAAAAGTGACTGATTTCATTGGTAGATATAAGCATTTGTATGCTCAAATTTCTTTTCCAGTGCCTGACAATGATATTCAAAGAATATTTATTTCTAATTTACAAAAGGATATTCGAGACAAACTTCTGTTTTCTGAGTTTACTTCTTTCCAACAGTTGTGTGCAACTCTTCACAATTATCAACTGACTGTGAGTCAAATGGAACAATCACATCCTATGGCTCCGATTGATAAGGGTGATAGCAGTCAACAACCATTTGGGAAGTTTAAACCGAACAGAGATTCCATCAAATTCAATGAAAACATCATCAACAACAATGTGAATGCAGCATCAGGTGTGCCTCCTATTTCTAAATTTTTCAAGAAAGAAAGAAAGTATACTCCTTTGAATGAATCATTGCATGATATTATGAATAAGTTATTGGGACAAAATGTGCTTACTCTTCCTCCTATAAGACAAATTGATCCTGCAAAGATTACTTCACCTTATTTTGATCACAAATCTTTTTGTCACTTTCATCGTCAGCCTGGTCATGATACTGAAAAATGTTTTTCTTTAAAGGGTAAAATTCAAGATTTGATTGATAATAATACTATCTCTGTTTCTGGAATGAATGATAAAGGCAACACATCTGTAGCTCCTCCTAACCAAAATCTTCAGATTTTTACTGATCCATTACCTTCTCATACCTCTCATACATCTAATGCGATTGAGGCTAATGATTCCTCTTTCTCATCTGATGGTCTTGTGTCTATGACTCCGAATGTGATTAACTTTGTAGAGCAGCAAGAAAACCCTAAAGAACCTTCCATCACATTTGATTCTAGCGAAACCATTAGGGCACCTGATGGTCCTTTATACATAGTTGCAAAAGTCAAGAATATGCCTTGCCGTGGAGTGCTTATTGATCCTTCGTGTATGGTTAATGTTATTACTGAAGAATTTCTTTTTACTTTGCAATTGAATCAAGTGATCTATGACAAAACAGATGTGGTTGTGAAATTATTTGATGCATTTTCTTCTCCTGCGATTGGTTCTATTACATTGCCTATTGAGGTCCATAATAAATCTCTTGATGTGAACTTTGCTATTATTCCTTCTTCCGAACAATTTCGTGTGAAGCTTGGCTATCCTTGGCTATCTTCCATGAAAGCTATTGCTTCTCCTATTCATAAGTGTTTGAAATTTCCCCATAATGGTGAAGTTGTTACTGTCAATCATAGTCTCTTTAAACCAGCTGAAAGAACCTCTAGTGTTCCTATTGATTACTTTTGGCCTAAACAATTCCAATCTCTTCCTCCGCGAAGTGATCATCTTTTTAAATCTTATCAAAAGTGGAAAACAGATATGATCCTATCTCTAAGTGAACCTAGAGCACCTAAACTTGACATTCCTATCATTCTTGAGAAGGAAGTTCTTCCTTTGAAAGATAAAACTAATGTCTTTCCTCAAGAAGATTCCCAACCCATCCCTATGGATGTGACTATGTCTATACCTAATAAATCTTCTAAAAGTAGACCTATACCTCCTCGTCATGATGGACTTGGTCTTCTCCCTAAACCAAAAATTCCTCCTTTGTATGGAGCAGTTCCTCCTACCTTTTATAGAGAGAAGAGACCTTCTTCTTCTCCTATTATCCAGCCTAAGAGACCACAACCTAAACATCCAAGTGATAAGGATGAGAACATTCCTCCTCCTCTATCTTCTACACTTCCTACTAAGACTAGACGAAATCGTTCTGCACGTGAACGCCGACGAAAGCGTCGTCTTAGAGCTCAAGCAGCTGCTTCTCAAAATTTACAATCTCCAAAAACACCTTCAACAAGCATTATTCCATTTTCTCCTCAGCCGGACATTGAGCCTAAATTTCCTAAACATAAGATGCATGATGGTCTTGATCCTGTGCGAGTTAAAGATCCTATTTTTATAAATCTTGATGATGATATAGATGAAAATGTTATGCATGATGGAAATGTTACTCCTCTTGCTTCTGATAGCGAATATGAACTTGTTGATGTTGATAACCATTTATCTAATGAATTTTCTAAAGCACTTATCCTAGCTCCTAGACAAGAACAATGTGGCTTGGAACATGAACATAGCCCTTGTTTGGATCTTGTGATAGCTCCATCTGCTGTGTTGGATGTTCCTCCTCTAGCATGTTCCCTGCCTTCCCGAAACATTGATCAGCAAGATCGGGGGGTAGATGACGTGCTAGACTAGTTACATTAGCATGGCAGATTCTCTCCCCCTCTCTTTTGTTACTTCTTCTATATGTTATTCTCATTCTTCTATTTGTCGTCCTTAGTGTTGTCTACTTGAGGACGATGCAAAGCATTGAGATCTCTTTGGTCTCTCTCATGTTGACTCAAAAGACACATGTGTTCCCTTCTTCTAGGTGACCTTCCTTGATTGGGGAATGAAGAACAATTATGCATACATACATATGATATATATACATGACATATCATACAGCATACTGACCCCGAGGAAAGCGAAGTCACCTCGTGCTTTGTGTTTTGTGTCTATTATCCTTGGGTTTATCTCACACTTGGGGGCTAAATCTTTGCTATAACGTGCTCCTTTTCCTTTCTCATTTCTTATGTGTATCACTACATTAAAACAATCACCCCCGTTGAGGCGTGTGCGATCGCTTTAACGTAGGGGGGCATACACCCTGTCTATCCTTTCAAAGATACTTGAAAATTTCTTGGCAAACTTAGCTTTGTCTTGAAGATTTTTGGTATTTCTTTTGCATGACTCATAGTGAGGGAACCTTACTACTGACAATCATGGTTCTTCCTCGTGATTTTCCCTTTTACTTTGTCAATCGAAGTTGTAAGATCCTTAGCCCACTGGGGGCTTGGTGTATCTTGCCTCCTTGACGTGGTGAAAGTCTTTCAATGTTGTTTCCTTGTACTTTACCGGAAGTATGAGCATACATACTCCCGCTAAAGTGGGGGCTAAATGTAGCGTCCTAAAATTGCGACACTTGCAATTTCGACTGCATTTCGGTCTTCACGATGGCGACACAACATGCAACTTGAATGGAGACCCCAAACTTGCTCACGACACTGAAAACTGCATTTTTCAAGCACCCTGGCCTGAACCTCCTTGCACCCTGCTGTCCCGGGAGGTGGGACCAGAACGCCCAGCGCCCTGGTCCCCAGGACCATGGCGCCCAACGCCCTGGTCCCTGGGTCCTATTTTGGGCCCGGTCTCCTAAGGGGCTCGGGTCTTTTTGATTGCAATTTGGAAATATACTTCCCTGGTCGGCCTAAGGTCGGGAAAATCAGTCTATCAGCCCTAATTGACAAGTATATAAACTACATTTTTCTCTCTCATTTGAGATGAAGAGAATATGTGTACAAAGCGTGGAAACTATACTCAAGCATTCAAGCATTCAAGCAATTGATCATTCCAAGTCTCCATTCAAGGCTAAGTGTTGCATTCAAGACAAGGATTCAACCATTGAAGAGGAGATCACTTATTACATGCTACATACTACAACACACAACATCTAAACCTTTGCACATAAGGATACAAACATCCTTAGAACAAGGTATTAGTACTTGTTTTACATTACAGTCATTTACATTTACAGCACTTGCTCATTTCTTGGTTAATTCCAAAACCGGGGTTTGACCTAAAGGCAAACCCCTAATCCCTAACCCCCCAATCGTCTTCACTTTTCTGTGTGTAGGTTGCAGGTACGCGGCTGAGATTGAAGATCTGGAATCCTTGTGCAGAGACGAACAGATCCCCCTTCGTTTCGCGGATTTTTCGGAGGACCGTGGCGCCGGGCGCCATCGTCCCGACAACTTTTGCTCAAATTTGCAGGACAGCGCCGTATCGACATTTTACTACTAATTCCAGGTCCACAGCTTCATCCTATAACCTAAACTCAGTTTATAAGCGAATCTTTATGACTTTCTATGCATCCTTAGCTTAATTTCCTTAATCAACATTCTTTACAAAAGAGGGTAGCTTTGCTTTCCAAACCCTTGAAATTCATTTAGCATCCAATCTTACATTGTGTGGGATTGGATCTTATGAGTTTCAACCCCTCTTTTGAATGTAAAGTCTTCCCCCTAAGTGAAAACCCATCGAATCCTAGCGAACCTCCCTTCTCTCTCCTCGGAGTTAGAAGAGGGGAGACCAACTAGGGTTCGACCGCGATTTTCCACTTTACACCTCCACTATTTACCAATACCAATGTCTATGGGGATTTTCATACCAATCTCTTGTTCACTATCTTTATTGGCCCTCCCTTTCCAGATTTGGGCTTCTTAGATTTGGGAGAAACAAAATCAGCAAACTTGGTACGCAAATTTTAATATTTGCTAGCGGCCCACCTAGGGTGCTTGTCGCACCTACTACTACCTGTCCCAAGGGTTATATTCTGAATGGAACCCTCCCTAGTAGGAGGACAATACTCAGGGTCGTCAGAAAAGTCTTGACCCTACCATTCCTTGGAAATCCTACTATCTTCCCCTTCCAAATCTGTGTCACAAACCACCTAAACCTCCGGGTTGGAAGAAGAAACATGGGTTTTCAAAATAGGGGATGACTTAAATTCATGGGCTTTGAAATAATCCATAATAAGATGAATAAGGTCCTCATGGAGGATAGGATTATCCATATTCTTTGTATGTTTCTCTAGACTATGACAAAGTGGTAGGAAAAAATGCTCACATACCAGTCATCAAGAGTGATGTATCTTATGATAACCGAGTCTCCACATCAGCCCAAGTTGTCTGAAGATCCTTCTGATTGTAGCCACCATCAGCCATCTTCTGAACCTAGGTAGTCCTCTCCTTCTGCTTGTCGAAGAAAGTGGAGATAGCTTCTTCAGCAGATTTTTGTTCTCTATAAAACTTCCTTCCCTCTATTTGCATACCAGTAATGTCAGTGATAAAATCTTCATCAATCCTAAACTCAACACCATATACTACCTTGAGGATACCATTATCCCAGCCTCTCACAAAATCTTCAATGGCACTCGATGAATTCCCCTTCTACCTTTCCATATACATCACCAGACCCCCATTCGAAATCTCATTCCAAACCTTAGTATTCCTTTTCCAGTTCTCAAAAGAGGTAGGTTCCATCCTATTCTTGTCGCCCCCCATGAAATGTACAATTTTGAAAGTGCAAGAGAACACACCTAGAACCCACAACAACAAACCTAACCAGAAACAAGTGAAGCCTCTAAAATAGCTAGAATTGGGAGCCGTGAAAAACTTCCACCAAGAGATATTATCCCAACGACGTTTTGTCATTATGAATTGGTAATGAGTGGCCGATTAATTTGGCATCCTTTCTAGTCAACTCCCATAGGTTTCTTGGGAAACTTTCCATTTTACCTCCACATAATCTACCCCAAGATTTGCCATATAATTAGCGGGAGCATTTCCTTCCCGATAGGTGTGAGGATCTTTAAAATCATCCAGATTGGCAATCATAAGATAACAATATTTGATCAAATGCTTGATTGTCCAACTTGGCTCCTGGTTTCTATTAATGCATTTGATTATATTCATCGAATCACTCTCCAGCCAAACGCAGTTGATCCCTTCTCTAACCTCCATTTGCAAACCAATGTAGGTCACGTAAGCCTTAGAGTAGTGGTTTGTCTAGGTTCCCAATGGGAGTTCCACCGCGGAGACAAGCTTACCATTATTATCCCTAGAAACTCCCCCATAACCAGTCAACCTAGGGTTACCCTTAGCCACCCCATCAACATTAATTTTAATCCATCTGCTAGGTGGAGGGATCCAAATAACATTACTGTTGGCTTGTCTTATCTTGGCAATCAGAATAGAGATATCCCAATTTAAGTTCCATCTACTGATGATTTCTAAATCTTGCTGAAAGATGTCAATCTGAGGGTCTCCTTTGTGACAAGGACAGGAAGATAAATTTTTTTCCTTAAATACTTTTTTGAATTCTATGAGCCACAACAATAGGTGAGGATTCCCTATCCCTGAAGATCCTATTATTTATTTCCTTCCACATACCCCAAGCAATGTGAGGCATCATGCAGCTCTAGAGTACCCTAAGAAAGGGATTCACTGAGGGGCAAACCCAATGGAACCAGCAATCCCTAATGTGACTCGGCCAAATCCACCACAAATCCCACAATTGAAAGAAAAAATTCCAGACTTCAGCAGCAAAGGAAAAATGAAGGAGGAGGTGATTAGAATTATCTGCATTCTCTTTACATAGGAAACATCTGTTGGGGATCCCCATACCCCTTTTACAAATATTATCAATGGTCAAAACTTTCCCTTGCATAAAAAGCCAGAAAAATATTGATTTTAGGGATCAGGATATTGTTCTAGATACCAAACCAGAAGGGGGTTGGAGAGAGGGTCTTAGTGATCAGAATCGGTCCACAAGAAGGTCTTTTGAATTTTCTCCACACGATCCGCAAATTTAGTCGGGACTTTAAATAAACTCGTGGCATAAACCAAAAGATTCTGCAAGGAAGCTTTGATGAGAAGGAGTTTACCAGCTTGGCGAAGGAGGGCACCTTTCCACCCTGCCAGCTTCTTGTGAAATCTTTCAATAAGATATTTATTCCACTTTTGAATATTGGATTTAACATTGGAAAGTTTCTTAGTAATTTTATACATAGTGGAGCCTTGAATATTAATGTCGAGCACCATTTTGAGACCTTGTCATGAAGCTCAGGGTTAAGGGTCCACATTTTCTCAAATCTAAAGGGTAAATATCTCTTGCCAACAAGGGGTACCATATTCAGAATAATTGGGAAGTGGTCTAATCCAATTCTAGAGAGGGAAGACAAGCTGCAGGAGAAATTCTTTAGCCAACCTGACGAGATTAAACCTTTTATCGAGTTTGACCTGAATAAGGTCTGGACCACTTCTTCTATTACACGAAGTAAACTTATCCCCATTAAGATCCAAATCCAATAAACCAACAACATTGATCATATCAAAAAGATCCTATATGCTCTCCTTAGAAATCATAGCACCACCCATTTTCTCCGTATTAGAGAGAGGAGTATTAAAATTCCCCATCGAAATCCATTTGTCACTCAGAAAAGAGGGTCTATCTTGAATCAAATAATTTCACAAATTTATCTTGGCACTCCTCCCATTGGGGGCATATATATTGGATAAAATTTAGGAAGACCCATCTTTAAGACTAGTGAATCTAGTCACAATATGGTTAGAGAAAGACATAATTGCCATACCTTAAATTTTCTTGGGATCCCAAAGAGTGGCCAAACCACCCCAGCCTCCATCCGCATCAGAGAAATGAACACCACAATCTTTAAAAATGGATAACTTGATTTTCTCAACTCTATTAGAGGGCATTTTCATCTCCTAAATGAGACAAATATTCAACTTATGATCTTTTACCATATTGGATAAGAGGTCATGTTTGTGGGGGTGATTTAGCCCCCTAATATTTCATGATATAATCTTCATTTGATAGGGGAGGGGGGTCCTATCCCCATTTCTTGAAGCATTTTCTAAACTCCATTAGCAATAGCAGCTCTACTTTGCCTTTCTCTGCTTAAATTGTTTGATGCTCTTTCCACCCCTCTTGATTCAAAGCCATAGTCCATCCTTTGTCGATTCTTGTTTGTGAAACCGATAGCCCCCAGAGTTAGGTTGTTGGTAACTAGAGACAACAGACTCCTTCTTCGGTTCCTAGATTTAACTTGGATAAAAGGGTTCAAAATCTCTAAACTAGTCGTAGGGGAATCTTTCTCCGTCTACCCATCCATTTTCCTATTCCATATTGTTGCTCACGTCAATGACCAACTGAATAGGTGGGTCCAAGATCACCTCATTATCCTTTTGAGAAGAATCATCTTTTCTCTCTTGAGGATCAACCCATTGGAGGATAGAATCATTATTTTCCATAAGAATCTCATTCACACTCCCATTTGGGCTAGAATTGTCTGGTAGAGACGAAGGTAGCTCGGGGGAGGAATCTGCAACCTGATTCTATTGCACACCACTAACTTACCCAACAGAAGGAGCCAGTTGATTCTGGATAGTAGCATGTCCTTCAACTTTCTTCTTCCAGTCCTTCTTCAGTTTTAGTTTTGTCAAACATTCTTTCGCCCAGTGACCCACTTTTTTATAGTGAAAGCAAGGAAAAGGAATAGATTCATACTCCATCTTCTACACCCATAACTCATGTTTTGAAGTCAGAGTGATCTCAGATGGTAGATCTATAGCTTGTTTTGGGTTGGCAGACAACCGTGCATAGACCAACCTCTTCTTCGCAACAATCATCGGTTCCACCGAAGGAAGCCCACCGAAGCAAGCTGAAGGCCCACAAAAGTCGTCTCATCCCAATACTCCAAAGGGAGTCCGGGAAGACGGACCCAAATGGGTGCCTCATCCCATTCCCAAACCTTAGGGTTGAGTCCAAGTTCCCATTTCTTCAAGGCAAGGGAGATCTTACCCAACATCCAAGGTCCCCCCACAAGGACAGATCTAAGATCCTCATCACAGACAAAGAAAAGGAGAAAAAACCATTTGCCATAGCCACCACATCTATCTGACCTTTCCCTTTCCATTTCCGGGCTACCCACTCTCTAACCAATTCAATATTAGGGTGAGGACCAACAAACTTCCCAACCAGGACCGACTCCAAGTTTGTCATATTTTTCTCCACAATGTGTGAGTGCTCTACTTTATTAATCCATATGTTAATTGAGGATGTGCTTAAAGTATGTTTACACGAGTCAATTAGTATCAAAACCTTAGGATTTTAGATTTCAAAAGCCTTTGGAAAAATAACTTGTTAAATTATTCATAGAATGACTTTTGATGAGAAGATTCACTTTCACATAGTTTGACTTTAATAAGTTACAATTTAATTTAAAATAAAAACATTCTTAATTTTTTTTATTTTTTTTTCACATATGTGATTCACTCAATTTCCTTTGCTTTTATTACAAGCCAACATCCCTTATTCCATTATGCTTTTTAGTTTCTCTTATTAGAGACTTCGTATTATATCAATCACTAATTATGTCTAGTATATTGTTCGTTTTTCCTTATGAAAATATTTTCTTTTGTAAAATTATAGAAATTGACTTGATTAGAATGAAAATAAAAGAATCTTTCTAAACACAAATCAATCATATATAAAAATTTATCTACATAATTATTTAGATATCTTTTATCTATTGAAATAGAATATTCTATTAAATTACCCAAAAAGATCAAATCGAATAAAAAAATTTCTTTCCAATATCCAATATCACTATAATAAACCTATTATGGAAATAAGGATGATGTTATTATCCTCTTTATTTCTACTATAATGCATCAGATAAATTCCATGACATAAGAAAGTGGCTTGGGAAATAGAAGAGAACAACTAGACAAAGGATGCCGTGGGTGGATATTGCATTTTTAGAGTTTTTTATCTAATTTCAAGGTGGGAACTGCAAAAAGATTCACTTTTCGAGGGATACTTGTTCTAAATGTTTCAGTCATATCCAACAGTGATGGATCTTGATTGCCTTCAAGTTTCCAATTAAAGCAGTGCATGAGTTGAGCCAGAATAAGCTCAGTGTTCCGAGTGGCAAGCAGAGCTCCAGGGCAACCTCTCCTTCCAGCACCAAATGGGAGCATGTTGAAGTCTCGAGCTTTACCATTTAGATTCTTACTCATAAACCTTTCAGGATTGAATGCCAATGGATCTTCCCATATAGCTGGATCTCTTCCTATTGCCCATACATTGACAACAAGCCTTGTTTTGTTAGGTATGTCATAGCCACCAACAGTACAAGCTTTTGTGGATTCATGGGGCAACATGATGGGTCCTGCAGGATATAATCGAAGTGTCTCCTGTACAACGCATTGCAGGTATTCCATATTTACCAAATCACAATCCTTTACCATCCGATCCTTGCCTACGATGGACTGAATTTCTTCTTGCAACTTCTTGGCCATGCGAGGATTTCTTAGCAGTTCACTCATTGCCCATTCCAATGTAATAATCGTTGTTTCAGTTCCACCAAGGAACATGTCCTACAAGAAATGAGTCATACATAAGTGAGAACTAAATGGAATTGAATTGGGGCATAAAGAGACTAAAAGCATTAGAGAGAGGGGAAGAGAGATAAGACATACGAAAATAGATGCCTTGATGTGCTCTCGGGTGACCTTGATGCCATTCTCACCCTCGGGCTCTTCCTTTTCAATATCCAGGAGAACGTCAACCAAGTCCTTGACATGCTTATTTTCCCCTGAATCCAGTACCTTTGCATTGCGCTCCACATGCTGGTCTATTATCTTTCCCACCACTCGATCAAAGAAGTCATGAGCCCTTACCATTCGACGCTTCATGCCTCTCAGCTGGTCAAGCCACTTTCCATAAGGAAAGAAGTCGCCAACATTAAAAGCGCCCACCATACTGGTAACCTCGTTGATCATCATCGTAAGCTCATCCCCGCTCCCAACTAGATCAGAATAAGCTCCAGAGTTGGTGCCCGCAAGAATCCCCCACATAATACCAGAAATCATGGAGGAAATGGCGGCTGTGAGGTTGATAGGGAGTTTGCCATGCATACTCTTGTCCCAGATGGAACGCACGCCCACAGCCGCCTCTTCCTCTCGCACGCAGGCGAAGGAGTCGACTCTCTTGGCACTCAACAATTGCATGACTGTTATTTTTCGCATGTGCCGCCAGTACGGTCCATACGGAGCCAAGCCTGGATCAATCTCCCCATATGCTACATATTTTGCAGCCGCCGATGCCGGCCTGTTTCCAAATGCCACGTCGTGTGTTGTCAAGATCTCCTTCGCCATTTGCGCAGAGGTAACAACGAGGGCAGGAACGGAGCCGAGTCTTATAAACATCAAAGACCCATATTTCTTAGAGAGCTCTGCTAGAGAACGGTGGGGCAGTTCTCCCAGCTCATGGAGATTTCCTATGACAGGCCATCCTAATGGCCCAGGTGGTAATGATAATCTCTTTGCATTTTTATTTCCTCTCTTTGATACCCACCAGAAGAAAACTACTATTAACACTGAGAATCCTATTTCTGCAAATGAAAAGGCGGCCATTTCTGCAATTGAAAGAGCAGAGGAGGTGTTTCAATCTGCTTGGACTCTCTTTTCCTCTTGCTATGTATTTATAGCTCGAATACACCCACCCTTTTCTCTACAATTTCTTTCGTTTGTCAGTTTAGTATGGGAAAGAGGACAAAACGGCATCATGGATAGGTAAAGGTTTAGCTTCTGTTTTGTTGACCAGCGAGACATAGATTCCGATACAAGTGTAAATCCATGGGAAGGAAATGCAAATGCGTGAAAGTCGCGGATGGAGAATGGGCATCTTCTCATCTTTATCTGATTTTTTTTTGGGTTAATATTAAAATATCAACTAGATGTCAAGCCATTGGGTCATGACTATAAAGTGAGTAGTGATTGGAAAATTCATAAGAGATAGTAGCTTCTCTTCTTAAGCATTTTCTAGAGGAAGAAATTATTTATTGACGTTGATTATAAGAGAATTAAACATAAATGACAATAATACAACAATGATTTAATAAATCATATATTATAATAAATCATATATTATGTACATGAAATCTTCAAGATTTATCAATAGTCATTCAATGACTTGGTTTACTTGTAAAATTCTATTGATGATATCTTACGACAATGATG